>NW_023246631.1:939-1181 GCF_002007445.2 Ailuropoda melanoleuca | reverse complement strand
TGTTTCTTTGCTGATTTCTTGCTTAGGTGATCTGTCCATTGCTGATAGTGGAGTGTTGAGGTCTCCTACTACTAGTGTATTTTTATCTATACGTCTCTTTACTGTGGTTAAGTGTTGGCTTCTGTATCTTCCTGCTCCCCTGTAGGGGGCATATATATTTATAATTGTCATCTCCACTTGTTGGATACATCCTTTAAGAATAATATAGTGCCCTTCTGTGTCTCTAACTATAGTCTTTAGCT
>NW_023246631.1:433-777 GCF_002007445.2 Ailuropoda melanoleuca | reverse complement strand
CTTTTTATCCAATCTGCAACCCTGTGGCATTTTATGGGAGCATTTAGGCCATTTACATTGAGACTGATTATTGAGCGATATGATTTTAATGATGCCATGTTGCCAGTACAGTCTTTGCTTCTATAGATTGTGACTTTCTGTTCTGCATCATCTTGGGGCCTTTTTACTTTTATAGAAACCCCCTTAATATCTCCTGTAGGGCTGGTTTCATGGTTATGAAAATGGTCAATTACTGGTGATTCTGGACGGTCTTTATTTCTCCATCAATTCTGAATGACAGCCTTGCTGGATAAAGGACCCTTGGCTGCATGTTTTTCTCTGAAAGAGCTTTAAAAATGCCCCCC
>NW_023246631.1:0-206 GCF_002007445.2 Ailuropoda melanoleuca | reverse complement strand
TTTCCCTTGCTAGATTAGGGACGTTTTCAGCTACAATTTGTTCAAATATCTCTTCTAGACCTCTGTTTTTCTCCACCCCTCGGGGATGCCGATGATTCTAAGATTAGAACATTTCATTGAGTCAGTAATCTCCCGTAACCTACATTCCTGAGCATGGATTTTTTTTAGTCCAGATTCTATTTTAGCATTTTCTTCTACTAACTCAT
>NW_023246630.1:0-2257 GCF_002007445.2 Ailuropoda melanoleuca | reverse complement strand
TTTTTTTTCTTTTTTGCCTTTTTTAAAAAAAAAAAAAAAAACAAGAAACCTTGTATGTAGAATATTAGCCTGATCAACTGGTAAGACCAAGGGTTTAAAAGGACAACTTTGTGGATTCAATTCCTACGTGGGCCTATTAGCTACATATTATAATGATAGGGTTTTCAGCTTGAAGGAATTTCAGAGGTAATCTTGTCCAAACAAAATTTTACAGATAAGAAAACTGAGACCCAAGGGGATGAATTCTCCAAGATCACCAAGCAGTCTAGTGACAGAGTTGGTTTTTTTTTTTTCAAAGATTTTTTTTTTATTTGAGAGAGAGAGCACGAGTGGGGGTGGGGGGCAGAGAGAAAGGGAGAAGCAGATTCCCCACTGAGCAGGGAGGCAGGTAGCCTCACAGGGCTAGATCCCAGGGTCCTGGGATCATGACCTGAGCCAAAAGCAGACACTTAACTGAGCCACCCAGGCACCCCACAGAGTTGTTTTTAAAACCTAATAAAACAAGGCCACTTGCCACCCCTCCAAAAAAAACATTACACAACTCTCCTCTTGCATGAATACAAATGAGTCTTCTGGTTCTAAGTAGCCAACTGACTACTTAGATGTGTTTTACGTTTATGGTTTATTTGAATATACAGAAACTCACACCAGGTTAAGAAAAAGAGGGTTTTTACTGGAAATAGAGTAGATTGGTAATATATTCTAGGGGAGGAACGAACAATCAGTCTCAGGGAGATGCCATAGCTAGGTAATCACAAGAGACCATATCAGTCGAAGTCAGAATTGATTCCCTAGAAATTACCACTGGCCTTTCCACTTCTGACTCAGACCAAAACTGAAATTTCCGGGAGAGAGCGCTGCTTACAGCTATAATGGTCTCATTTGTATCAGACCAATAGTTACAACAAGAATGACTAGAAAAGCTAGAAATTTTTAAAAATATGTTTGAAGTCATTGGAAAGCTCCAAGGTGGCCAGGATGTAAGGGAAACTCAATATTCTGTACCAAGTTCCCCACTGAACAAGTTTGCCAATTTGGAAGCAGCTTAAAGGTGAGAAACTAGTTAGAAAGTAATAACTAGAGGGTTAAAAAGAAGAACAACTCTTTCGGAAGTCTTAGGGGGGCTGAGGAAAAGTAAAATTCACGGTGACTGAAGTAGCCATAACTTGAGGGGCCAAGGTCATGGAGAGGATAAAAGTAAGCTTGACATTTGGCTTTTGCATTTCCTGTTGAGGCCTTCATAAATCTGTAACCACTGGCTGAGGGGCTGAGAAGCCACAGAGAAAGCTCAAACTAAAATCCTGGGAGGCTAAGCAGAGTTTATAGTGGTCTCACAATGGTGGTGAGACAAAAACAGGAGTTCAGGATTAGCCAAAAATAAGAAGTTTCGGTAAACACTCTGAGGCTTTTCATTGGGAGCCCTGAAGCACTCCACACTCAAATTAAGGGCAAACTGAATATAAATCACCCCATACAAAGGCAAACCCAGCTTCCTGTCAGATGAATCTTATCCCAGATAAAGGTCATCTGCCTCTATTTTAGCTGCGTTCCAAAATCAAAACTGTGCCCTTTCTAGAAGCCGATAACATCATCCAGTTTCTACAGTGTTTCATAAGTTTATCTGGCATTTAACAAAACGATACTAGCAATATAAAGAGGAGGAAAAATGGGATATTAGATTATCAAATACAGAAATTAAAATAAATTTAATAAATTCAAGAAAAATAAATGGCAAGATGGAGAAAATTACCAAAGAATTACAATCTACATCAAAGAATCAAAGAGAGGTTCAAGACCAGGTAATAGGTATTAAGGAGAGCACGTGTTGGGATGAGCACTGGGTGTTATAGTCAACTAATGGATTGTTGAATACTATAACAAAAACTTATGATGTACTATATGCTGGCTAACTGAACATAATAAAAATAAATGCATAAATAAAAATACAATAATAAAAATTAAGAATTCAGTAGATAATTTTACATCAATTTAAACACAAAATAACAGAGAATTAGTCTACCTGAAGATATATCAATAGAACATATCAAGAATGGAACACAGAGCATCAGAGGAATATGAGACTTCTGGAAAAGCTCATGTAATTGGATGCTCAGTAAGGGAGGAGAGAAAGACTGGTGGAAGGCAGGAGAAGCAAGTTTGAATAAGAATTTTCCAAAAATGACTTAAGACATCAAACCACAATTTCAAGACACTGTCAATCCCAAGTAAGCATAATAATTATAAATATATATATATA
>NW_023246629.1:0-2256 GCF_002007445.2 Ailuropoda melanoleuca | reverse complement strand
TTTGAATGAGACAGATAAAAATCCCTGTCCTCCCTTCTGTCACTGGCTTTCTATGGAGGAGAGTCATGATAAGTAGGTTAAATATATAGTTTTTTAAACTTTTAAAAAATGGTAAGGAGAAAAATAAAGAAGAAAGGGGACAGGGGGAGTATTGCTGTGAGGTGCTGTGATAATATAGAGAGTGGCCAGGAACGTACTTAACTAAGAAAGTAACATTTCAGCAAAAATCTAAAAGAATTTTCTAGGCAGAGGGACCAGCAAATGCATCATCCACAAAATGGAGCTGTGCCTGGAATAATCCAGAACACTAGGGAGGCCTAGGTGCCTGTGGCAGAATCAGGGGGCAAAGGTAGCAAGAGAAAAGGCTAAGAAGTTCCTGAATGGCAGGTCCCTGTTGACCACTGGAAGGACTTTGGATTTTGCTCTGTGTGAAGTAGAGAACCACTGCAGAGTTTGGCCAGGAAAGTGACATGACCTTATATACATTTTAAGCAGATCCTATTGGCTGCTATGCTGAGCATGGCCATAGGGCAGAAACAGGGAAATCACTTAGGGGCTATTGCAGTAATATCAGTGAGAGGCAATGACCTTGATAAGAGTAGTAGCAGCCTAGGTTTTAAAGATTTGTTGGATTCTAGATATATTTTGCAAGTAGAGCTGAAAGAATGTCCTTACAGATAAAATATAGAATGTGAGAAAAGAGAGTCAAAGATGACTAACTTTTTTTTTCAAGGGGGGGGCTTGAACAAATGTAAAAGTGGAATTTCCACTTACTAAGATAGGGAAGACTTTTAAAGGGACAGATTTTGTGTGTGGGTGGGGAGGTTGGAATATCAGGAGCTTGATGTTAGACATGTTAAATCTGAGATGCCTGTTAGATATCATAGATGGAGATGTGGAATAGGCAGTTATATACACAGATCTAGAATTTAAGGAGACATCTAAGCTGGAGATATATTTTGAGAGTTACCAGTGTACAGAAGGCATACACTGGTAGAGAAGGGTAGTGATCCCAGATATGAGCCTTGGGGCACGTCACCATTTAGACACTGGAAATAGGAGGAGAAAACCCAGAGTGTGTAGTGTCCTAGGAGCCAAGAGATGAATGTCTCAAGGAAAAGAGTGAATAGGTAAGGACTAAAAATTGACCATTTGGTTTAGCAATAAAGACATCATTATTTGATATGGGCCAGTAATCTCCCCTAAAATGGGGAATTTATCATTTCAACAAGAATTCTACTCTATATTTCAGAATGATGCTAAACATTTTAATGGATGATAGAAAGTATACTGAAGTAGAATTAACAATCACAGTCATTGGGCAAGAAGTCATTTCCTGGCTCATTAGATGATGTACCTGATCCGAAAAGATAGTAATTCAAAGGGGACGGTGGGATTCACACCCGCTGTGAATGGTGTGGTTTTACCATTGAGTTCTAGTGTGAGAGGTAAAAACTTGTTACAGTTTTACACTGAAAAGTCTATTTTTTGCATTTTTATGTTTGAGGTATGAAGACTCTTTGAGCTCTCAGAATGAGAATATTTATATAATTTGGAGTGGAATCAGATTTGTATTTGTGCAATACACGTATATTTTCAGAAAAGTATTCCTGGCTTTTAATTGAAATTTTGATGTACATATTTAACTGTTATTTTATCTGAGATTCCAGATAGAATTGCAGTCAACACAAACCTTGGTGAGCAAAGAAGTCACTAATATTTGTTTTGGTCATTTAACATGTTTTTTAAAAGAAGTATGGATTGGATAAGAAAATTAAAAGAGGAAAAGCGTGTGAAATTATTTTGTAATAAAAAAGACCTGTGCACATGTTAGGTTGATTATTACAGAAAACCTTTTTACATTTTTTTATTTGAGGGAATCTGTGATATAGGTAATGAAATAGGGAATAATCAAAATGTTAATTTTGGATTTTGTAATGTAATTTGAATGGGTATAGACCTGATATTCTGAAAAATTATTTCACCTTGATAATCTGACTAAAGAAGCTAGAAAGTTATTTAAAATATCTCTCCTTTCCAGGGTGCCTGGATGACTCAGTTGCTTAAGTATCCGACTCATGATTTTGGCTCAGGTCATGATCTCAGGAACATGAGATGGAACCTGTGTCAGGCTCCATGCTCAACAGAAAGTCTGCTCGAGGTTCTCTCTCTCCCTCTGCCGTTCCCCCTGTCTCTCTCTCTAAAATAAATCTTCAAAAAAAAAAAAAAAAAAAAAAAAAAAAAAAAAAAAAAAAA
>NW_023246628.1:0-2256 GCF_002007445.2 Ailuropoda melanoleuca | reverse complement strand
GAAAGAATTTTTTTTTTTTTTTTTTTTTGTAGTCTTCTCTGTATTGTACAAGAATCTCTAAGCAATTCTGCTCCATTCCTGGTTTTATAGCTTCGGGGAACACTCTCCATAAATATGCAGCTTTCTCACCAGCAAATATAACACCTACATTCTGCTGGTTTAAACTGAATCATTAGACGTATGTCTTTGAAAGTTTAAGAAATCACTTTTCTTTAGCCTGCCTTGCTGTTTCTCCACGGCTCTTTCTGAAAAATTTGAGGAGTAATATGTAAATGCTATTCATGGAATAATAGAGATTCCTTAGTAATGGTCTACAAAATGTCGTATTTCATTGAATATCATCAAGTATTCAATAAAAAAGAGAACAGATACTTCACCTAAATATAGAGGAACTATTAATTCCCGAAATCAAGAGAATTTTGCATTTCAGAAATGTGTTTATTTGAAAGCTAGTTTCTCTGTGGCTGCTTAATATTGAATTGCTTTTTGCTTAATAACAAATTGCCATTTAAATGCCTTGATTTATATTAAATTTCACTAAATTAATTCCCATAGAGGATTTGTCTTTATTATACCACCTTTTAGGTGTTTCTACTGAACATATAAAGTGGTATCGCATATAAAGTAAATACTAAATGCAAACGTTAGACGATTTTAAAAGCACCTTATGCCTTGTGAGAATATTAACACATTTCTCCAATCCTACAAGAATGTATTTATTTCCTACAATATGTCTGAAAGGGATTTAGTTTTATGCCATAAAGTATTTAATTGTGGGAAGTATTACATATATTACTCTAATCATTATAGAGTATTTTATATATTCTTTAATATTTAAAAATTATGAGCTGCTGAAATTTAACTATAGTTCAGTTTAATAGCATCTATATCTATGCTTATGTATTCAAATATATGAATTATATTTTGTATTCATATTTATTTTTATATAAATAATTTGAAATATTTTATTTCATAAAATATATAGGTACAACAGCCTATTTGTACTACCACAAAATAGGTGAGTATAATGACGATGCATGGAATACATGTCTATAAGGCATATACTTACACAAGGAATACGTGTGGTGTGGTAGAGTGGACAAAAATGTTTCAAGGACATTGCAACAGTCTAGACAATGAGCCTCCCAGATATCTTCTGTGAGAAAGATAATTGGCCAATAGCTTCAGCTGCTGCACTCTGAAATCCACCCCATAATCATGTGAAGTGATGTATCTCCTGGAGCTACTTCCAGTCAGTTCTTGAGCACAGCTGGAGTACTGAGGCAGACCTGTCCCTGAGGGAAACTCAGGCTCCTGACCATCATAATGAAATTTAGTCTACCTTTTCTTTCCTCTCTCCTCCACAGAGTTTCCCCTTGTTTCCCAGACTAATGACTCCCCGCCACACCCTTCATTTTCCCTCACAGGCATTTACCACTCCCTCTAAGCCCCTCCAATCTCTTACATGACTACTCGCATCTTGCTTTGTGCTTCTTAGCAATCTAAGATAACTCAGGTCTGATGGGAAGAACTATCCAAAACGAAATGTTGAGGTCGTATGTTGCGCTCCCATTTATCCCTAGGCCATGCAAGTGAGTGTGCCAAATGCATACTAACTGTATGCTCCCTCAGGGAGTGTACAAGCAAATAGTGAAAATGAGAAAAAGGTCAGCTTTTATCTTACATTTGTGATAACGATTAGAAGAAACCAAATTTGCACATGATTAATAACATCCATCCATTTAGGCATAAATGTGTACTTAAACATTGTTTTATGTGGAAACATAAAATATAAAGAATATCGTCTTTCTGAGAGGGAAAACCAGTGTTGGGAAGAAATGTGCAGAGAACCTTCATTTCTATAGAAGTGATAGAAAGGTGCTTGAAGGCAGGAAGGCGGGAAGAAGGATCCAGTTATGATAAAGAAATAGAACTTTTATTTGCAGAGAGGGAGCATCTGTATTTTTGTTACTTGGCCCATAGGAAATGTGTGAAATAGAGTATTTTAAATCTGTGTAAAGAAGTAGATCAGTATCTTAAAGATGTTTGTTTATGTTCTAAGGAAAAGAATCATGCTAAAACAAGCACAGCAAGTCTTCCTATGTATGGAAACCAAAGTTAAAGCAAGAAGACAGGAGCTCTACCTCAGTGACACCTAAGACAAGCTGCGCAAAATCACCTTGAATACCAGTCTCCTCAGTGAAAAATTCATTTGCTGTGAGGATTAAAAGAGATCATATTCAGAAAAACTCCTCA
>NW_023246627.1:0-2256 GCF_002007445.2 Ailuropoda melanoleuca | reverse complement strand
CCCCCCCCAAACTGTCTCAGCGACTACGAGAGAGCCTAACTTCTTGGTCTCCCTGCTCCTACCTGTGTTGACCTAGAGCATACTCCCCACACAGCCACAAGAGGGATCCTTTCCCTATGGGTTCCCTCTCCTCCCTGTTCTCTGCCTACCCCATCTCAGACCTCACTCGCTCCTTGCTCACTCCCTTCCATCCTTGCTGGCCTCTTCCTCAGACATGCCCATCCCCTTCATGATCTGAGCTGTGTCCTTGATGCATCCTCACAGATCCCTGGGCTCACTCCTTCCTTTCCTTTAGCTCACCTAAGTCACCTCCTCAGAGAAGCCTGCCCTGATTGCCCTATTTCAAATAGCACTTCCTTCTTTCACTTGCTATTCCTTTTACCTTATTTATTTTTCCTCATAGCGCTTACCACTTGACACTTCATTTGTTTATTATCATCATCTTCTTGTCTTTCTTCTTCCACTAGAATGTCAGCAATTTCAGGGCAGAGATCACAGTCATCCTTAAAGAATAATCACAAAATAAATGGATAAACAGACAAAAAGCAGAAAAGGAGAGCGAGCTGGAAATACTGGTCATCAGGGGCCAGACTATGGAGGGCGCTACAGACCACAGTGAGGAATCTGCATTTTGTTTCAATTTTAATGGGGAGCCATGGAGTGTCTAAGCGGGAGAGTGGCCTGATCTGTTCTTAGGATGATCACTCGTTGAACTCCAAGGACCCAGAACCTTGATGTTGCCAGGGACAGGACACTCACCACTTCTTGAAGAAACCAATTCCATTGCTGAAAACCTTTCATTATTAAACATTTATTTCATATATTGAATCCTTCTTTCCTACAGATGCCCCTCATTTATGTTCTGCCCTCAGGAACAACTCAAAACAAAGTTTTAAACAAGTTTAAAACTTCCACATAATGATTCTTGAAATATTTGGAGACAGCTTTCTAAGTCTTCCCCCCTCTAGGGTAAACATTCATGATCCTTTGAATTTTTATCCCATTACATGACTTTGAGACTGTTCATTGTCTTTCCGAGAGTTCTGACTTCTCGGTGTGCTCTTTAAGAACTGCCAACTTTGGTCTGACCAGCACAACACAAAGAAGCAATTGTGTCCGAGAATGGATTTGCCTATGTCTTTGAACACAGCCTAACTCGATTACATTTCAGCCCCATCCTAGGGATCAAGCTACACTTGTGGTCAACAGAAGGATCTGGAAATTCTTCAAGCGAGAACTTCTCTGTCCTTCACTCAGTCTACTCGATTGTGCTGTGATTTACATCCATCTTGTGAAATTTATCCTGTGGTTTCTGGCTGATGTGGCTTTTTTTATGATCAACTCTTCATTCTCTCGGCTTGTGCAACATCTGAAAACCTACAGGACTGTTCTTAGACTTCATCCGATTGTTGAAAATATTAAACAGAATAGGACTGGGGACAGAATCCTATAGTTTTCTTCTTGAAAGTTTTTCTAAATTATCAGCTTTTAGTATAATAGACCGAGAAAGGAGAGGAGTGGATTCCTACACACACAGTGTAAAGATCCTTAGCTCTAGGGCATTCGTAGGTAAGTGGAAAGATGAGGAGCAGGGCGAGTACCTGACGGTGGGTGTGCTGTGTTGAAGAAAACTGGTATGAGAACGCATAGAAACAAAGGGAAAGTCATGAATGCCCTTGATAGGTTAAATGATCAGTTGGATTTGCTTTCACGTAGGAGACAAGGGAAGTCATCTGTAAAGGTCCTTGGTGTATTTGTGCACGTTCATATAACGAGACGCTTGAAGAATGTTTCTTAAAATCCTTGATCTTCTTGAGGGGTCCACATAAATCAACATTATTGGGTGTCTACACCCACTTTAAATTTAAAGATTAAATTTTTCAGCGTATGTGCTGACAAAGCGAGCACATTTTTTAAAAAAGTGATAGATTGTATTTGTGGGAGAGATTTATGCCTCCAGCTGTCTTAAAATAGCGAACCAGTCCCCAAGACCTCCTTTGCTTTCACAGAGTTCAAACCTATGAGGGCTATTAACTCCCGTGGGGTTTGGTTGTTTTGTTAGAGCTACTGTGCAGACCTTTTCATATGTGCTTTGTAGAAGCAGCTGCTGGGCCAGCTAGTTACGTTAGTCCAATCCACACTTCAAATCTTTTTTTTAAGTTTTATTTATTTATTTTATTTTTTATTTTTTTTAAGATTTTTATTTATTTATTTGACAGAGAGACAGACAGCCAGCGAGAGAGGGAACACAAGCAG
>NW_023246626.1:0-9855 GCF_002007445.2 Ailuropoda melanoleuca | reverse complement strand
GGTGGAAACCCAAGAATATGTGGAAATGGATTCTAAAGATTTTAGAAGAAGAATGAAATCGAGCCATATTGGGAGGAATTTATTGGTATGGGTGCACTTTAAGAGATTTTAGATTTAATGCGTTGGCTTGTGCAGCTAGAAGTAGATCTAATAGTTTGCTTGACTGGTTGACTAGGATTACACATGGCGTGGCCTCTTTAAACGAGGTTGAGAAGCTAGAACTTTCCTGGTATGATGTGGGGAAGGAATCTAGAGCTTAGGAAGATCGGATTGTTGAAGCAGCTTTGTCACATGCTATCTGCAGCCCCCTTCCCCTCATCCCCCGAGGGCCTCAGTGGACAACTCCTTCATTAAGGTCTTGGGAAGCACATTAGTAGCATTGAAAGCTTGGTGGCGGCTAGCCTCTGGAGGCCTGGGATGATGGTGGAAAGGGCTGCCACTTGGACAGGTATCCTGATTTCAGTGGATTCTGGAGTGGTAGGAGCCAAGTGGCAAGTCTCACCTGCCTGAGTCCAGGCAAGTGCATGTGTCCTAAATTCTGACCTGCAGTTATCTTTAGCAGGGAAGTTGTCCCTAGGGAAGCAGTACATGGGCAGTGAACTGAAGTATTACTTGATCTATGTAATAGGGAAAAGTCTAGGTCTGTTGGCTAGAAACCTAACTTGAGTCACCATCACACAGTCATAGGGTTTCGCCCAATTTTCAGACCTACGTTGACTCACAGACCCAGAGCCCTTTGATCGAAGGGCAGTCCATGTGTTCTTGAGGAAGGACCTCACAGCATTGCCACAAATATATCCTATAAATCTTCCTCCAGGTCAATCCCCAAAAGGCCCTGGGTCCCTCTGGGGACCCTTTACTAGGGTAAGTGTTCAGATAAATGGAAAAGGGAGATACCCAGTCTTCTCAGGGCTTACTCAGTGCTGGCTGTTATGAATGCAGATTCTGGGGGAACCCAAAAAACTGTGATCTACCTGTCAGCTCATGAACCTACCCTGTGGTTATTTCCCCACTCCCTGAATGTGTGATCTGAATAGATACTGTCAGCGATGACTAGAACTCCACACTGGCCTCAGTCCCATGGAGTGAGGGCTATAACGGCAGAAAGGCTGAGTGGAATTCCCTGGAACATCCCCTTCTTACCTGGAGAGAAACCCAAAGCAATATTCTACCCTGGGGGAGCCACTGGCCTCATGGACCAGATACTGAGAAGAGAAGTGCAACATGGCCGTGTGTCCACATGAGGATACCCTTTGGATGCCTTTCGGCTGGACTGGATCTCTCAAGCACAGATGCTCAAGGAGAGATGAGAGCCGAGTGTGAAGAGGGTAGGGTTGGACGGGACAGCCCTGTGTTTGAATTTCAGCTCTACCGCTTAACGAGGGTGTGACTTGCGATGTGGTACCAGGTAGACCAAGCGTCAGTCTCCTCACTGGAAAAGCAGAGAGCCTGGTAGGTAAGAGATTTCTGGACTCAGACTGGAGTCCTCTACTTACTTGGTCACTGTGTGAACTTGGGCAAGTTACTAAACCTCTCTGTGCCTGAGTTTCTGTCTCTCTAAAGAGCTATTAAAATCTCTACTCACTGGCTTCTTGTGAGAGTTAAGTGATATAATGGATACAAAGTGGTTGGTGTCTAACAAACACTCAAAATGAAGTGATATCATCAATATATTGGTTATTTAGGAGAAGGAGCGGTTTGGCAAGTGACAGCTTAAGCAGATGTGAATGAACAGAGAGGAGAAGTGAGGCAGTTGCCTATGAGGCCTAGCCAATTAGGCTTTACTCCCTAAAGGAACCAACAAACAAATGAACAGCAAAAATGCCCGTCCTACTAATTGAAATGGTTGTTGTGCCAATCCGGGACATTTGCATGGCACAGGCGAGTGGGTACAGGAGTTGGGGTGGCTGGGGAGGGAGGGTGGATGCTGAGGGGGGGGTTTATCCCCGTAGGGTCTGAGGAGCCCCCACAGGTCTCTAAACAGGACAGACACCAGAGGGAAATCCGCGGCTCCAGGGTCTCTGTCGGATTAAATCGCATTTCATGCACATCTCTGCGTCTCCCTCAGACGCCGTCCGCCGCTGGGCTGATGGGCTCATCTGCACGCCTGTGGCGATCCTGAGGGTCACTACCACGTGTACACGTGAATAGTGGGGATCCTGTAAACCCTGTTTGAACTAGCATCGGCTCCACCCACAGCGGGGGCCACGCACTGTGCAGCGGCCTCACCCATTCCTTGTTTCTCACAAAGCGGGGCTGCTCAGGGCCACCCCTGGCGCAGTCGGTTAAAGCGTCTGTCTCTTGGTTTCCGCTCAGGTCATGATCTCAGAGTCGTGAGATCGAGCCCTTCGTCAGGCTCTGCGCTCAGCGTGGAACCTGCTTGAGATTCTCCTTTCCTCTCCCTCTGCCCCTGCTTCTCTCTCTCTCTCTCTCTTTCTTCTCTCTCAAATAAGTGAATAAATCTTTAAAAAGAAACAAAGCAGAGCTGCTTGTCTCATTGGAAAGAGAGAAAGCTGCCGACAACTGGCCAACGTGTTCTGAGTGCTGCTGCGGGCCAGACCCTGGGCTGAGGATGTGCGTGTACTAAGTTGCTCCACCCTTGCAGTGAACCTACGAGAGTGGCCTTGTCTATATTCCCATTTCATGGAGGAGAAAGCTGAGGCACAGGGAGGTTAGGTAGATGGGTCAAGTAAGCGCTCTGCCCGGGACTTTCAGTGGTGGACAGTGTGATTGTGAAGCCTGGGCTTTGCCACAGTCATTTGATTTTCCCCAGTGGCGAAAAGCTCCGATGAGTCCGGCCTGTGCTGAGGAGTGGGGGTGGGCTGTGGGGAGGACGTAGGAAGGTAGAAAGGAGTGATGACAGGTGAGCCTGTTGTCTTTCAAAAGAAGGGAGTGGAGGGAATTTGTATTCTCCCTGACAGTCCAGTTTATTTTAAACAAAGGAACAAAAAAACCAGTGCAAACCTGCTGCATGTCACAGTCCTGGTTCTCTGAGTCTCCTGGGTGGACATTCAGGGGCATTTGATGCTTCAGATCTTCCCTGTTACCATTCTGTGCCTCTCGGGCAAGGCGCTGCTGTTTGCGGCCGGCTGGGCAGCTGGAACGTGTCAGGCACTGCGCTCACCACCGGCACATGCAAGCTAGCTTCCTTCAATCCCTGCACCGACTTCAAAATCGCTCTTATTATCCCCGTTTATCAATGAAGATACTGCAACGTGAGTGAATTGGCTGAGATCTCTTCGCTGGTAGGCTGGTGCTCATTTCCAGGCCTTGGGACTTTTAACACAAGTTCCCTTTCCATCCTCTGTGGCTGATCTCTGTGTGGAATAATTTGAGGGCCTCTTTCAAAATACTTTCTGTCTCCAACTGATCCTGAAGTTCTCCCATGAGAGCTGACAGGGGCATGTTGGGGTTACGTGGGGTGACTGCTCTGAGGGCAGAAACTGCCTGTCTTACTCACTGTTTAATTCCCAGCCCAGTGCTGGGCACAGAGAAAGTTCTAGGGAATGTTTAATTAGAGAGTAAACATCACCCCTTCTCATATCCTTTTACCCAGGAAGAGAGAAAGCAAGATATGTGTGCCCTTGATGGGGGTGGGTTAGAACGTACAGGCGAACTGAGGGTGTGGAGAACACGGGAAGACAGTGCCGTGGCAAGGGAGGGTGTTACGCCTGGTAGTTAATTATGAAATGATTCCCTGATGGCCTGGTCCCCACACTGCATTCCAGAGTCCAAACCCCTTCTGTGCTCCTGGAACCCCATGACTGAATCCAGAATGCTCAGTCTTGTTTTTTCAGAGAAACACTAAAGTTGCCAACCCACCGATGGTGACCACACGTCACCTGTCGCGACACCACCTTCGAGAACATCCTGCCCTTCCCCCACCTGTGCCCAACTCATTCTGTTGCAATTTCAGTTTACAAAGCTCATTTTTTTCGCTGTTGGCCTGAAAGAGTCAAATACAGTCTCTGTCTGAGTGCATTTTTTTTAACTGGCCCTGGTGTTAACTTATTTATTCTCTTCCTTAACACACAAATGACTTCTAAAAAGAGGAGCTTAATTTTGCAGCCCACTGGTCCATCGTGCGCACCAGGCACTCTCGTGGCTGCATCATGCTGTCTCTTGTCAATGCTGTCCCAGTCAGGAGACCAGGGCTGCCGTTTGGTATCTGGGAGTGGGGACAGGCTTTGTGAGGAGAGACCCCAGGAGAGGCAGGATTTAGCCCTGACTCTGCTGGTGGCCATTTCGACATAGGGCCTTTGTTTTCTTGTTTGTGAAATGAGAGAATTAGATGGGACAGTATCTAAGATTTCTTCCCTTTCCGATTGCCTTCCACATCATTTTCCGCATGTCAGGGGACTCTGCTAACATATGAAGATGATGAACAAAACACAGCTCTGTTCCCCAAGGTTGTGGGTCAAGGATACAAGTAAATATTGTGAAAGTAACTATATAATCAATGTAACAAGGGGGTGTTGTCCCAGGAGGAGGTGTGCTTCAAGGAGAGACCTAACTGAAAGATTCGTTCTGTCTGGTAGGACTGCGTGTGGGATGGAGCCGGGGGACGGGGGAAGGCAAGCGAGGCAAAGTGGGGAAGGCTGCAGGGAGGTGAGGATGAGTGGGCTGGACTGCTCCATGTGGGTGAGCATTTCCCCGGCGGTGGGGCAGGGAAGAGGGCAAGAAGCACCAGGAAGAAGATGGGCCCTATGGTCTCTGTTGGGACTACTCAGGTCTGCCGCTGCAGTGCTACGGGAGTCACGACAATATGTCCATGATTGCACATGGTTGGGTTCCGATTAAACCGTATTTACAGAAACAGGTCGTTGGCTGGGTTTGGCCCGCGGGCTGTAGCTTGCTGACTCCTGTAGTAACCAACAGGTAGAACTGAGATAGAATCCTTAAAATTCAAGAGCTCTATTGTTGTTGGTGCTATTTTATGGCCTTTTTTTTCTTCTAAAGATTCCACCTCTTATTTGAGACAGAGAGAGCACAAGCAGGGGGAGGAGCAGAAGGAGAGGGAGAAGCAGACTCCCCACTGAGCAGGGAGCCTGATGTGGGGCTCGATCCCAGGACCCCAGGACCATGACCTGAGCCAAAGGTGGATGTCCAACCAACTGTGCCAACCAGGCCCCCCATGACACCTTTTCTTAAAACTGCACACGGCATGGATCTTTAAATGGTGTGGCAGGCCTTCAGTGGACAGTTGGTGGTGTGTGCATACAACTTTGACAAAGAGGAAGCTGTCCTGGGGGCCGTGAGAACCCTGCTTCCACTGGGCCGTGATCACTGCATGATTATACAATCGACAAGACTTCCTGACTTTCCTCAGAGCTCCTTCTTTCCTTCCTCCTCCTGCAGCCCCCCTACCTTCCCCATGCCCATACCTACATGGCACTTCTGCCACCCCCCTGCAAAGGCCCACTCTCTCCCAGGTCCCCAGATACCAACTTTGACTGAGTCCCTACTTCACACCGAGCATTGCAATAGGGATTCCATGATAGATAAGGCTTGGACTTGGCCGGTCCTTCCCCACATTCTTGGGTTTGTTGTCTTTTTCCTAAGGTGTGGTAGAAAAGCTGTAGGATCTAAAGGCCACTTTGGACACTAATTGGTCAACAATGGATCACTCCTCCTTTCTGGGTCTCTCGTCTGAAGAAGCTGGCCTTAGGAATATCCTGGTTAGCATCAGCTCTTGCATACTGTGGCTAGTGATGGACATAGGACCTGGATGGATTGTTCCCATTTATCCTGGTAGGAAAAGATGGTTGAAGTTGCAGGGTTTCAACTGCAGATGGGTTTGTGTAAGCGGGTCTGCGGGACGTCAGACCCCAGTTTATGGCCACCTGTGCACTCCGTGCCCAGATAGCAAGAACCTTCTTTATTGGGCCTTCAGTTCCTTGGATTTAGGATTCTGTCTTGGATGGTGCTTCGGAGAGGAGCCTATAGGACGCTGTCCTGCTGGCCTGCAGTGGTGTGTCTGCCTGTCTGTCTCTGCCCTGGATCTGCACTCCTTGGGCAGCGATGAGATCCGGTTTTTATCCATGTCATTTCTGGCAGTTTACACAGTATCCGGCACGTAGTAGGTGATCAGTAAAGGCTTGTTGAAAACTTCATGACAATTTGATATTTGTCTGGGAGACTTGGAGGCTACCCCAAAGGAAACAAGCCTGCTTTTGACAGGAGAATTATTTACCAGGGGAGCCAAGAACATTTATGAGCACTTTATGCTGAGGCTTGGCACTCATGTAGTTCTTATAACGGTACATATAATTTCTATTCTACAAATGAATAACTATATCAAATCAATATGCCAAGCCAGCTGCTTTTTGTTGATAAAATGTGTTGATTATATGTGCCAGGTACTATGCTATTCGGTACATTCGCGTTTGTATGTAATTCTAACTGTAACACTGGGCGCTTTATATTGTCACCTCATTTCAGAGATGAGTGAACTGAGCCCTTGCCTGAGGTCGTCCCGGGGGCAGTAAGTGGCACTGTCTGACTCCGACGCCTGTCCTTAAGATGTGTCATATTCGACTTGCAGCTTCCTGGAAATCAGGGTGAAAAACTTGATGGGTTTCAGAGATTTTGTTACGAGGATCTGTCCTAGAAGGGTCTGTCTTTAGGATAAAAAACTATACGAATAACAGAAACACCCTCAACGACACTTTTGTGATCTAGCAGGGGACCAATTTCGCTATGGTATTTCTATAAAGACTCTTGATTAACGTTCCCAAATTTCATTCTTTGAAGGAGTGATACTTCACTCTGGCGCACGTTTAGAACCCCCTTTATATGCCCAGGCTGCTCCTCGGCCAAGTAAGTGAGATCGCTGGGGTTTGAACATGGATATATTTTAAAAGGCAGTTAAGACCCTTTGCAGCAAGCGTAACTGGGTGGGGAGGATTCGCATGCTTCTTCACATATACGGTTCAGGAATATAATTCCTGGCAGGCTAACTTGTTATAAAGGCCACACTCTGGATGCTTTGAAGAGGGGAGGACATGACCCTAGGCCTTCTTCTTCAAATGTGATTTATCTTAGAAGCACTTTTGATAGAACCTGGATGGGAGAGAATGCCAAGTAGCACTTGGTCCTGGAGCCGCGCATGTGGGTGCCCTGAGTGTCTGATTGAGGGTCGAGTGCACAGTTGGTTGCTGTCTTTCTTTTCAGTGACCTCTGTGATCTTTGCCCTCAACAGCTGCACACACAAGTGGTGACCATGGTTAGAACAGCGTCTTCAGAGAAGAGCAATGACCAGGGGCAATAGAGGAACAAAAGCTAGGGACCCATTAATCCATTGCATTTGCGGAATATTTGAAACTTTTCAAATCTTTTCTGCATTGTCTATCTTATTTAACTCTGATAACATTCTTTTTTTGCTTTTGTTTTTCACAGAGAGAGAGTATGTGTGTGTGTGTGCGTGTGCATGTGCCAGCAAGGGGGGAGGGGTGGAGGAGAGGGAGAGAGAATCTTAAGCAAGCTGCTTGCCCAGCATGGAGCCTGAGATGGGGCTTGATCTCCCAACCCTGAGATCATGACCTGAGCCAAAATCAAGAGTCCCATGCTTAACTGACTGAGTCACTCAGATGCCCCTCTGCTAACATTCTCTTTAGCTTCCTGCAGAAGGCTCCTAATGATAGGGCCCCGGGTTACTTTTCTAGCCACTTCTCCTGCCTCCTGCCCCAAGCGCCTGTGCCCCCACCATTCAGAGCCATTGGCAGTCTTCTCTATCTCCATATGATTACTTGGACTGACTTCTCTCTCTCTGGATCTTTACACCTATGTCCACTCAGTAAGTCCCTGCCATCCATCAGGATCAGGTGCACTGACCCCTTCTCCATCGGGCCTTCCTCATGGTCCCTCACAGCTCACTGGCTGTGATTCATCAAGGTCATCCTCTCTACTAGATTGTGAGACCCTCAAGGGCAATGGGCTGGCTCACTTTATTGTTTTCTGGTCTAGTGTTGTGTCCAGTGTCTGGAAAATAGTATACATTTGATCAATGTTTGTTGAGTTACTGAAGCCCTGTGGAAGAGATTTTAGAAGAGCAGGAGAGGAGTAAGCAATTTGCTAGGTCATAAGTCACTGGCTATTTCTCCCAATACGATCCTTTTAAATGGATTTGTTCCATCCACACAGTGCAAAGGCCAGTGTCATGAATAAAAGACCCTGGGAAAATGGGAATGATGTGGTCTCCTGGAAGGGAGCAGGGTGACAGGGGTGGGGTAGGGTGGGGTGGGAGGAGGCAGACCTGGAAGTGGGAGGGAGCCTTGCTTTTCACTGAGTGCCCTTTTGACACTTTTTTCTTTTTCTTTTGTTGAAGTATAGTTACCATACAGTGTTATATTAACTTCAGGTGTACAGTATACTGATTCTGCAATTCTCTATGTCGCTCAGTGCTCGTCACGATCAGTGTCCTCTTAACCCCCTTCACCTAATCTGCCCATGCCCCCCACCACCTCTCCTCTGGCAACCACCAGTGTGTACCCTGTGTTTAAGAGTATTTTTGTTGTTGTTGTTGTTTGTTTGTCTCCTTCTTTCTTTGTTTTGTTTCTTAAATTCCACATATGAGTGAAACCATATGGTATTTGTCTTTCTCTGACTGACTGACTTCAGTTAGCATAGTATCCTCTAGTTCCATCCACGTTGTTGCACATGACGAAATCTCATTCATTTTTATGACTGAATACTATTCCATTGTACATATATATACCACGTCTTCTTTACGCTCATCAGTCAACTTGAGCTGCTTCCAAGATATGGAAGCATATCTTGGCTATTGTAACTAATGTTGCAATAAATGTAGGGGTGCATATATCTTCTCAAATTAGTGTTTTCATGTTCTTTGGGAAAATACCCAGTAACGGAATTACTGGATCATATAGTGACTCTATTTTCAATTTTTGAGGAACCTCCATNCAAAACAAAACCCTTGCAAATGTAATTAGTGAAGGACCTTGAGATCGGGAGATTCTCCCAATTATCTGGGTGGGTCCAAAGTAATCTTTAGGGTCCTTGAAAGTGGAAGATTCGGTAGAAGAAAATCAGAGAGTTGTGATTGTGGAGGCATGGTTAGAGAAATGCAGTGCTGCTGGCTCTGAAGATGAAAGGGGGGCTGGTTGTGAGCCAAGGAACGCAGGCAGTTTCTAGAAGCTGGAACAGGCAGGGAGATGCATTTCCCCTAGAGTCCCCAGAAATGGTTCCAGCCCTTCTGACACCTTGATTTTTGCCCAGTGAGGTCTGTGTCAGCTTTCTGACCTCATGAACTGTAAGGTAATGGAGGTGTGTTGTGTGAAGCCACTAAGTCAGTGGCAATTCGTTGTGGCAGCTAGAGAAAACTAATACATATGCCCGTAACCAGGATCAGATCTCAGCGTACTGTAGGGAACGGGCTTCTGGATCTGTGCAAAGAGGAGACTCACTATACTCCAAAGTCAGTGCACAGTTTGGCCAATTTATATTGGTGGAAACCCAAGAATATGTGGAAATGGATTCTAAAGATTTTAGAAGAAGAATGAAATCGAGCCATATTGAGAGGAATTTATTGGTATGGGTGCACTTTAAGAGATTTTAGATTTAATGCGTTGGCTTGTGCAGCTAGAAGTAGATCTAATAGTTTGCTTGACTGGTTGACTAGGATTACACATGGCGTGGCCTCTTTAAACGAGGTTGAGAAGCTAGAACTTTCCTGGTATGATGTGGGGAAGGAATCTAGAGCTTAGGAAGATCGGATTGTTGAAGCAGCTTTGTCACATGCTATCTGCAGCCCCCTTCCCCTCTCCATCCCCCGAGGGCCTCAGTGGACAACTCCTTCATTAAGGTCTTGGGAAGCACATTAGTAGCATTGAAAGC
>NW_023246625.1:0-2256 GCF_002007445.2 Ailuropoda melanoleuca | reverse complement strand
GGGGAAAAAAAAAAAAAAAAAAAAAAACAACACTTTTCCTAAATGGCCAAAGGGTATGCACAGGCAACTCACAGAACAGGAGATATAAAGGCACAATATCAAATAAAATATGTTTAATTCCATGGAACAAATACAAATTAAAGTAACCAAGAGTTGTAAATTTTTACCTATCCGACTGGCAAACGACAAAATGACTGGTACTATCCAATGTGGGTGAGAATGAAGGCACTGGGTACTCTTATACAGTACTCTTTGGATTGCAGATGAGTTCAGTGCAAACTTTTTGGGAGCAATTTGTCAACATTTGTCAATATTTTAATATCTAGTACCCTTTTAACTATGGATTCCAATTTTAGGAATAAATGCTGCAGAAGATACAACGTATTTATGTTCTTTTACTGCATAAATTTGGAAAAACCTAAATTTTCATCTTTAGGGGTTGGTTAGGTAAGTTTTGCTACAATACATGTACTAGAATATTATGCTGTGGTTAAAATAATGAAGTAGATCTACCTAGTCTGTTTTAGAAAAGGTCCGTGGTAAATGACTAAGTGAAAGGGTAATAGGATGTTCTCTGTTGTATAATGTAACTACTGTAGTTCAGTTGGATATGGGGTATATATTTGTAAACTCACAAACATTTGCATAAGGCCATACATCAGATTGTTAAAAGTTCTTCTCTCTAGAGGATTAAATTCAGAGGAAGAGAGCGGAGGGAAAGGAGAGTAGCACATGTTCTGTATATTCTGTATTGTCTCAAATGCTGTTCTATATAGAGAGCATGCATTACTTTTACAATAAAAAATGACTACAAAGATTTAAAAGTTCTTTGCTGAAAATCAATTTGAAAATAGAACTCTGTTTCCCATGTTTCCTGATTCTCTTTGAGAAAAAGTTCTTTCATTTGTACTGGCATACTGGATTTCTAGCAAAAGTTAACTTTATGAACAAGTTAATAATCTACTTTTTGAATTATTTATACGCACTTTGAAGCTTTAAGGCAGAGAGGGCAAGCTCCATATTTTCCTCCCCTTCAGATCATAATCCTCCCTCTGACAACATGGTCTTCTCCATATTGATGAGGTGCAGAGAGCGGAAAGAATGTTAGATTTCAGATGGAAGGTGTGCTATGCCTTCTTATCTGTTACCTTCCACAAGATAACCATGAAGGGCAAAGAAGTGAATTCAGCTGACTAATGTTTAGCCATTCTGGAGCTTAGTAGTGATGCAGCATAGAAAAGTAAATTTGTAGGTATTTGTAGGAGAGATTCTTGATTAAGGATTTTTTTCCTGCTTTGGTGTAGGTTGAAGGGTATGCTTCATCTCCAACCCATCTCCACCCGCTGGCCTCAGAGCCTGGTTTGGTCATTGGGGAAATCTGGGATTGATTCTAAGTCCTAAAGAGGGCTGTCTCTGGTCCTGATTCCTACTCAGTCTAGAAGTCCATTTCAATTCTAAGATCGCACAAGAGGAATTTGTGTGTTGTAAGAAGAAAATATAGGATTTGTTTTGGCCAGTTCCTGTAGACTTAGATCCAAAGAGTACTCATACGGATCCAGTCCTCTGAAGTGATTTTTGTTTCCCTGCATTTCTGACAAGAGACCCGGAACTGAGTGTCACATCAGACCAGAAATGCAGCCCAGGCAGGCCCAGAATCCCATAGGTTCCAAAGAAAAATGTACCTGTACTTCTATCTGTTGTGCTACTAATATTCGCCTGAGGAACAGTAGCTATATGATTTTCTTTTTCCTAAACAGTGACTCTAATCTATCACATTATGTTTTGTCTGTGTGCTGAGCAGTTCTCAAAATAAAGCAGTTTTTAATATTTTCTAAATATTCTCATTGTTCATTCACCACTATTCTGTCAAATATTTGGCACATTACTTGACCAAATATCTGGCAGGTGTGAATGGCATTGGTTTGAGTTATTTCCCCTATAATACTTTGCCAGAGCTCTGATACTGTAAGAACCATTACACCATGTCTCATCTGTTCCCTGTATTTCTAAAACTCATTCTTCTAGGAGAATGACCAAGGCCTTCCAAGGCTGGAAAAAGAAGTCAATGCTGCATTTCAAACATGATAGGAAACAATAAAGACACTGGTAGAAAACAGGAGAACCAAAGAGGCTTTATCTGGCATGGTTTAGCATTTCGCCATGCATATTCTGCCCTTAATTTGGAGACTAACCTGCTGGCAGGGCTGTGTGCTTCCAGGATGAAGGAGAAAAGACACATAGGCAGGAAGGAACAAA
>NW_023246624.1:0-2255 GCF_002007445.2 Ailuropoda melanoleuca | reverse complement strand
TTTTTTTTTTTGTCGATTTGAAGGAGTCTGTTGTAGTCTAAATACTTTCCCCCCCCCCACTTTCGTGTTTTACAAGTATCTTTTCCCATTTTCAGGAGGTCTTTTTACTCTCTTTATGGTGCTTTTCATGAACAAAAGTTTATTTTAATTTGGTCTCATATGTAATTAGTTTCCTTGAACTTCCATATTTTTTTTCTTTTTTAAAAGGTTTTTTTTTTTATTTGAGAGCGAGAGAGAGTGAGAGAGATCAAGAGGGAGAGGAAGAGGGAGAAGCGGACTTGCCGCTGAGCAGGGAGCTGGATGCAGGGATGTGGGCTTGATCCCAAGACCCTGAGATCATGATCTGAGCCAAAGGAAGACGCTTAACCAACTAAGCCACCCAGGCGCCCCCCCATACCCTGTTTTATAAAGATTCTCTCTTTTATTGCCCTCTGCCATTTTTCTTGTTTTGCCCTAGTATTTAAGGCTTATTCCGCTTGAATTTGCATTTTACACATGGTTTGAGTAGGTGGCCAAATTCACCTCTGGAAAACCGGCAACTTTATTGAAAAGTTCGTCTTTCTCCCCATTAATACTCCATCCACCTAATGACAAGATTTTTATTCTTGACTTGAGACCTTTTTTAAAGGAAAACAGGTCTTAGGGACTCTCAAAGTTTTTTTTTTTTAATTATAGCTTTACTGAAGTTTGCATAAATATAACTAGGCATAAATTTATTATGTTCTATTGTATGGCTCTTATGCACTAAAACCAAAAACCAACTAATAGATTAAGCAAAGCTAGAAAATTAGTAAAATTTAGATTAACACAGATAACTTGACAGATGGGAGTGTTTTACAGAAGCTAACTCTAGCACTTGCAACTTCAACCAAGGAAATTAATAGATGTGTATCAGGATATTCTTGTAAGATACTATTCTTAAACTTTGGAAGTAGGTTTTACTGCGTTGTCATCCACATTACTTTTGTGACCCTGTTAGTCAGTTGATAGCCATTGTCCTAGAGTGGTGTTCTCCGCCTTTTTGTTGTAAAATCTTCACAGATGTACCTCCATGTTTGATCCCACTTTAAAGTATTTTTGTCTTTTTATTTTTATTTTTTTGCTAACGCTCAATAAATGTAATTATCTGCAGTATCTTTGAAGCAGAATGTTGAACTGACCAGGCTGTGTGATTTAGTATAGAGTGGAATATACTTCCTGTGAATAAGAGGTAACAATTATAGCTTACTTTTAAGTTAGTGCCCAATAAATATTGTTTATTAGAACCCATGAGTACTTTGCCTTCGGAACATATCTTAGGGCCTGGACAATCAAGAGGATGCGATACTGCTGTGTGTGTGAGAACTGCTTTTGCAGACACCTTGAGATAATATTATATACTGGAGAAATAATGTGTTGTAATTATTGCTACCTGCCTTAGGGGTTGTTGTACTTTCTCATGGTGAAGGTTTTAAATCTTTTCAAGTGTGCTGCCAAAAATATTTAGTGTCTGAATGCATATGACAAACACAAAAATGTTGAGAATTATTGGGTAAAAAGACAGCATAAGGCCCAGCTATTGGGCAAGATTTCTCTGAGTATGTTAGTTTTTGCTAAGTGAACTGTCAGTACATGTATATAAACTGTTCACATTTGGGCTATGTTGTACAGTAAAATTTGGCAGCTAATACAATACAGTGTGTTTGTACATGTTAACTGGGGGGATTTTCTAAGGTTTAGTCTTTGATTTTCTGCTCTCTTCCTTTGTAAGCTGTCTTTGAGAGATCATGTACTTTCTCACTCCTATATGTTCATTACACTGAGTCTGTATATTCAAAATTAATTGCATGTTACACGCTTGCATAAACTCTAGTTTCAGAATTTCAGTTGCGTATTGTACATTTTGTTTAGATATTCAGTCATCTCATTATCATGTCCATGCATTCAGTTATTCTTTCTTTGTTTTAAGCAGATTGAGAAGTAAGTAATACACAGAAAGCTTATAGTTTGGTGGTGGTGGGAGCCAGAAATGCATATATGATATTCGAAGTTAAATGAAGTATTTATAAGATGTATTGGCAGGACTAAGAAGAGGATCTAAGAAGAGTAGGAAAGGCTTCGTCAAGGAGGGAGTGGTTGAGGGGCTCAGGGCGTGATCCCGGCGTTCTGGGATCAAGCCCCGCATCAGGCTCCTCTGCTGGGAGTCTGCTTCTTCCTCTCCCATTCCCCCTGCTTGTGTTCCCTCTCTCTCGCTGGCTGTCTCTCTCTCTGTCAAA
>NW_023246623.1:0-2255 GCF_002007445.2 Ailuropoda melanoleuca | reverse complement strand
GGCCATCCACTGAGATGGTTCATATCATTAACCTGCCTTAAAATATATTTATTTGTGAAAAGTCTTGCAGATCTGACTTCGAATCCTTGGCTTGTTCACGTGCTAGATGTCTGACCCTGTAGATATCACTTCATTTCCTAAGTTTCAGTTTCCTCATCAGTAACATGGGTTAAAAATGCCTACATTCCAAGTATTCTGTTAGGAATAAATGGGATAATACATGCAAAGCATCTCACAAAATGCCTTGTAAATAGTAAGTAGTCATTAAGGGAGAGATGCACTTTACTGCCATGCTTAGTAAAACTCCCATTTTCATTTCATATGTCTTATGTCTACTACTGGGTTATATTCTTGAGGGAAGTGACCATCTTGTTTTTGTGTTTGGTTTTCTACAGAAATGACCTGCTCTGCTTGTACAGTTGGTATGTGCTTTCTCCGTGTCCTCATCATGGCCTGGCTGACACGATGCTGTGGATGGGAAGCCCGTTATAAAAAGGACAACAGATGCAAATGACGGATGGGACTTTTCCTATTCACTTCTAAAGATGATGGAAATTGTACCCATTTTCCTCATTAGCCATACAAGGATTTTCATAAAATATATCAGCTTTGATACAAGAATTGTTCAAAAGTATTCTTCTTTTTAAAGGATCCTGCTTAAATTTGCTTAAGTCATTTGGCAATCTCTTTCTCTCTTCCAAATTTGCAGCAATTCTCTTCAATTTGGTATCATATGTAAATTTAATGAGCATTTGCTCGCTTTCATCATCCAGGTCATTGGGTCATAGATTCTTATTTCCCTTTGTGCTTTTAGAGCAAAGAGACTATCTCAATCCATCTTTTCCGGTCCTTCTATCTACGGACAGTATTTTCCTTGTTTCCATTGTACTTCAGGAAAAAGCATCTTCATTTTCAATTACTATTAAAATGGAAAATTGTTATTTCACTGGAATGTAATTTTTTTAACAGACTCTCACTTTTTTCTCTTCCCATTCTAAAAATGTGTATGCAATTTTAGGAGTTTATCTTTCTTTAAATCCTGGCCTGGAGACTATCTGTATTGAACATCACTCAGTATTTATTCAAAACCACTCAGTTCTTAAATTCAAATCTACAAAAATTAGTATTTGGTCTGTTGGTTCCTAATATCCAATATATATTTCTGTATAATATTCTCTACACCTATAATGCATTTCTATATTTAAAAAGGTTTATTTAAAGTGTAATGAAATTACTATGCAGGAAGAATAACAAGAAAACAGAAGTGGGAATAATTTGAATAATTATTAAAGGAATAATTACAAGACATGATAAGCCAACAAAGCACTGATGCAATGAGAGGTTGATTGTTGGCAGAGGTTAATGATGTTTAGAAACAGGATCTTCAGGGAGCAGAGCACAGAAAAGCAGTAGCAAAAAGTTTTTATTAAGTATCACATACTACAAAACAAAAAATAGTAAGTTCTATATGCTACAAATCTAGTCACTACAATCTTTTCTAAAATGTCTAGATCTACCATATTATTTTAATCTCTTTCACACCTATAGGAATATTGTTTCTAGAACACAATTTTAATTATGTTACTCCTCTGCTTGAAACTCTTCATTGGCTCCTCTTGGCCTGCTGGATAAAGTTCAAACTTCTTAGTATTGCATAAGAGGTCCTCCAGTTCCAACGGGCTTATCTCCTCAGCCTGTCTATTACCCCAAACCCTCACTATCATATGTTGAACTTGATGTTCTGCTCAATCAAGGAACAACATGGTCTTCCTTTTCTAAACCTCCTCTACAGAATGGGGTTGTTTGCCTCTTTGTCATTCCCTTCCCCAGCAACTATATATTGTACATATTCCTATCATAACACCTAAGATTCTGAGATTGACATCCATTACTTTTTTCTAGCTATCTTTTTTTTTTTTTTAAACCTCCTTCAGGTGATCCCAGGGGCCTATTGATTATGTGGTCTAGGTCTTATGCCAGCAGTGAGCTCATGACCCATGCTAGCTAGTAGAATATCCATAGGAATTGTTTATCCTTCAGACATAGGGATTGGCCGGTAGTGGTCTATTACCTAAGACAGAAAAAATCATAGCCCTTTGTGGAAACAGATAGATTCTGTTGTGATGAAGGAAGTTTGCTCTTTCTCTGAGCTCATTAGAATCATAAAGTTGAAGACTCTACCAGCCTAATTTCTTTGGGGCCACCTATCTAAGAATAATCTAGATAGAGATGAAGAGCTAAGAAGCTGACAAAAG
>NW_023246622.1:0-2255 GCF_002007445.2 Ailuropoda melanoleuca | reverse complement strand
GTAGGTGCCATGGGCAGAAGGCAGAAGAGGACTCGGAACCCCAGCAGCTCCTCGGGCAGGAGCCCCACGCAGGCTGCCTTGGTCCCCGGCTACTGCGCCTGACCTTAACCTTCAGCCTGGGACCTCCGGCCGTGACGTGGGGGTGTCGCACACCTGGGCCTGCCCCGAGGCCCCGGACCGGAAACACCCAAGGGTCTGGAAGACGCTCTCCGTGCTGCGGTCCGGCTCCCTCGAGCCCTCTGCTGTTCTCCACCAGGCCCGGACTCCGGGAGCCGCTTCCCTCCGAGCTGCCCGGTGTCACATCAATACAGGGGGTGTGTTTCCTCCCCTCCAGGTCAGTCTAGTCCTCAGGCTCATCCCAGGGAGACCCCAAGCCTCCACCCCGACGGCGGGACCTGTGACTGGTGCATAGGTGGGGCCGGACCCTGGAGGGCACCAGGGATAGGGCTCCGGATGGGGGGGCGGTGGGGGGCGAAGCTGCAGGCCGGGAATCTACACCACCCGCCCTGTGGGCAGACCCCTGACCTGGGCTCCCTCCCTGGGGGCTGGTCCCAGACCCCTGTCTGCAGGGCACCTCTCACCTGCCAATGTGAGGTCAGGTTGCACAGATTTGCGACCCTTTGGAAGGTCAGAAAGGAATGTGCTTTCAGCCACTGGCCACTCAGGTGGCTTCTCCGGTCTGAGCCGGTGAGAGGCAGAGAGCGGCCAAGGGGCTGGTCTGTCCCTCCCCACCACCACCTGCCACCCATTCCAGTGCCCTCTGACCCCATCCCTCAGCCCAGGACCTGCCATAGGAGGGCAGGCATGGCCCTGGCCCAGGTGTGGGGTCTGAGGTCCTGTGCCCCAGGAAGCAGGCAGGATGCAGGGGCACTCTGGGGAACTTGCCAAGGGTCACAGGTCTCCCAGCGCTGGGACAGAGGCAGCCCCTCCCGCTCCCGTCCCCCGGGAGCCATGTCTGCACCAGGACACCGCGTGAGTGGCTCCACGCACCGTGAGTGCCGAGATCTGAGCTCCAGCTCTCTCTCGGGTAAAATGAGGAATGAGTCTGGTCCCCCCATGGAGGGAGGAGGGCGAGGGGACCCGTCAGGAACATAATGGGCCGTGTTTGCTGCAGGAAATGAGGAATCAGCTGCAGAATCGTATACACACTGTCCAGGGTGGTTGGTCCGCGGGCTGGAAGGGGACTCCAGGACTCCTGGCCTCGGCAGACGGGCCGCCCCGGCCCAGGGGCTCTGGGCAGGGTCTCGGCTGGGACCTAGCGGGTCACACACAGACATTCTCATTTCTGGTGATTACTGGCGTGTCAGTCTGGGCTGTCCCTTTCCCTCCCTGTCATACCTGCTTCCTCTGAAATCCTGACAAGCCTCCTGGTCATTCCGTCGGCCGCCAGGAGCGCAGAAACACCCGGAGCTGCAGAGCCCGCAGAGCTTCTCTCAGACGCGGCATTGAATTACCTCTGCGCTGCTCTTGTGCCCGGCGGGCAGGCCTGTCACTGCAAGCCTCACATCTGAGGCCACAGACACAAGAACGCCCTGAAGGCAGCAGGGCCCGCAGCCCCACAAGGCAGCTGGGCCCACCTCTGAGAGCCTCACCTTTTTGGTTCTGGGCTGGGCCTGGGCTGGGCCTGCTGGCCTCTGGCCGAAGCCCCCCTCCCCACTGCTCACCCTGTGCACCTGCCAGGACCACGGTTTTCCCTGGAAACTGAGCTCTCAAGGCTAAGAGAAACCAACAGGGAATCGTGATTCTTTTGCAAACATTTGCTTTATAAGCAGGGCTTTTTTTTTTCGAGGCCTCTCCCCTTTGGGGAAGCAGAGAGCTTTCCCTGCATCCAGCCTTGCAGTGAGGGCAGGAGCGGAGGGGGCGGGAGGGCCGTGGGCGTCTGTGGAACCCCGGGCTGCTTGGGGTCACGGTGACACCCTCCCAAAGTCACTCTGCGGCATCTCACGGGACTTTCACCAAGCTCTCTGAAAACCAACACACCTGGGAATTGCTCTGGGCCTCAGACGAGAAGGGCATGCCTTCCAAGCCCCTCGGCCCCCAGCCCTCCCTGCCCCGGGCAGCCCACCCAGCAGACCCCATCGTGGGGGCCCCGGGGCACAGCGGGCAGTGTGGCCTCCACCACGGGGAGTGCGAGGGGATCACGGCCCCTTCTCAAGGTCCCTGTGCTCCTGTGGGCCCTGGACAGCCACCAGACAGGCAGGCAGACAGACACACTGGCCGACCCACCACCCAGATCTGCCCGATGACCCCCCACC
>NW_023246621.1:0-2255 GCF_002007445.2 Ailuropoda melanoleuca | reverse complement strand
AAAACAGAAACAGTCTCATAGATACAAGAAATAAATGGTTACCAGAGGAAAGGTTGAAGTGAGCAAAATAATTGAAGTGGATTTAAAGTACAATCTTCTAATTATAAAATAAATAAGTCATGGGGATATAATATACAACACGAAGTATAGTCAATAATATTGTAATAACTGTATAGTGACAGCTGGTAACTAGTCTTTGTGGGAATCATTTTATAATGTAAAAAAATAACAAAACGTGATGATGTACACCTGAAACTAATATGAAAATGTGTGTCAATTATACTTCAATGAAAAAATAGATTAAAAAAAGAAGACTATAATGTTGTAGTTTGCATGGGGGTCTTTTACTGAGGATCCTTTTACTGAAGTAAAAGTGTTCTCAGAATTTCCAAGATAGTCTTAGAATACCCAAGGTAACACTCAGAATTTGTTGACTAAAAAAAAATGTATGATGGTAACATGATACTTTGTAAAGTGTTTAAAGAATTTTCATTTTATTACTTATAACAATGCATCCAAAATTTGACTTTCTCTGCTTCTGGAACCTGGATGCCAAGGGATGCCCATCAGAAAGTTATAAAACAGGATGAGCTGATTCACTGTTGACTGTCATCCCCTGCTCTAATCCTAGCCAGGAACTGTATTATAAATCTAGGAATATCTCACTTGGCCCCCACTTCACAAATATACAAACTCTTAACTACGAAAATTTCCAACTCTCTACTGCTTCTCTTTCTACTCTGAGTCTTTCCTATGTCATTTCTTTTTTGTTGTTGTTTTAAATTGAGGTATTTACATAACATTAGTTTCAAGTGTAGAACATAATGATTTGATATTTGTATGTATTCTGAATTGATCACCACAATAACATCTATCATAACATATAGCTAGAATTTTCTTTCTTGTAATAAGAACTTTCAAGATCTACTCTCTTAGTAACTTTCAAATATACAATGAAGTATTATAATTACAGCCACCATATTGTACATTGATCCCTAGGTTTTACTTATTTTTATAACTGGAAGTTTCTATCATTTTATCCATTTTACCCACCCTTCATTCCCCTGCTTCTGGCAACCACCAATCTGTACTCTATGAGTTTGAGGGGTTTTTTGTGTTGTTTTTTAGATTCCACATATAAATGAAATCATATGGTATTTATCTTTCTCTGTCTGATTTATTTCACTCAGCATTATGCCCTCGACATCCATCCATGTTGTTGTCAGAAATGGCAAGATTTCCTTCTTTTTTATGGTTGAATAATACACTCCTATGGCTTTTCCATATGCTTAAGTCTCTCATAGAATAAGAAAAATCCTCATTCAAACCTCACCTCAAGTTACTTCCCTCTCTTCAAGTTACTTTCCCTGGAAGTTTTGGAAGATTTGTTAGTATTTATTCTTTTTATTTCCATATCTTCCATTCATTCTTCAAGCCATTTTAATATGCCTTCTTGTCTATCATTTAAAATACAATCTTGTGGGGAACCTGGGTGGCTTAGTTGGTTGATCATGTACCTCTTGGTTTTGGCTCAGATCATGATCTCAGGGTCCCGAGATTGAGCCCCCACAGTGGGCACTGTGCTCAGTGGGGAGTTTGCTTGAGATTCTCTACCTCTACCCATTTTCTCTCTTTCTCTCTCTCTCTCTCAAATATTTTAAAAAATACAATACTAAATTTTTTGTATATTTTTCCTTAAAGACTTTGTATAGAATTGGAATTATCTATGCTTTAAATATTTTGTATAATTTTCTCCTAAGATCATGTGGACTTGGTGCTTTTACCAAGGAGATTAAAGACTTTTAAGTGGTTATTGAACTATAAATCTTTTTGATATCTTTTTAAATGAGTTGTGGCAGGCTATATTTCTTTGTTATTCCTTCCTTTTGGATTTGAGTTCATTTCTGCTTTTTTTCCACTGATTTTTAAGATGAATTCTTAGGTCATTGACTTTTAGCCTTTCTATCTTTCATAAATAAGCATTTAGCTCAATTTTAATATGGAATACTTTCATTATTGTCTTGTTCATACTTAAACGTTGTCATACTTTCTTCTTTGACCTATTAGGTGCTTATAGGTATATGACTAATTTCCAAATATATTTAATATTTTAAAATTGTCTTTTTATTATATTTTAATTATAATTTAATAATATTGTGGTAATTTTGTATGACTTGCTGTAGTATAAATTATTTGAAGTTTGATTATGCTACACTATAGTTTTTTTTAAAGTCCATTTTACATATATACCTCAT
>NW_023246620.1:0-2254 GCF_002007445.2 Ailuropoda melanoleuca | reverse complement strand
GGGGCGTGGCCAGGCCCTGAGCTCCGCCCCGGCGCGGACGCGGCCCCGCCCCTGACGCCCGTGTGGTGTGCGCAGGCGCGGCGGCGGAGCTGGAACCGCGGCCCACGCGGCGGGAGCACGCCGAGGCCCTGCTGCTGGCCTCCTGCTACTTGCCTCCCGGCTTCCTGTCGGCGCCGGGGCAGCGCGTGGGCATGCTGGCTGAGGCGGCGCGCACGCTCGAGAAGCTCGGCGATCGCCGCCTGCTGCACGACTGCCAGCAAATGCTCATGCGCCTGGGCGGCGGGACCACCGTCACCTCCAGCTAGATCCCGGTCGGCGGCCCCAGCCGGGCCTGTGTGCCGGGCCGGAGCCTCGACGGCCGAAGGCAGCGCTGGAGACCCCAAGTGTCCACTGTCCACCCACGTACTGCACTGTTTCCTGGGGGGATGGGAGGCGCTCAGGGGCTTTTGCTGCCTCTTGACCTGGGAGGCCGGAGGGGGCGCGACCCTCCCCGCCCCCACTGCGCCCCAACCCGACGAGCGAGCGGCGGCCAGCATGGTGCTGACCTCTGGTGGCCGATCGGGGGATTGCAGGGCCCCGGGCCCGCCGATGTGACCTTGCTTGGCAGGCACCCAGTGGCTTTTCCCTCTCCTGTCTCACAGAGGGGTACATTTCACTGAGCTGAGGGGCCTACTTGGCTTTCCCAGCCAGCAAGGGGGTCCTACTCCCAGGCGCCTCTCTCCCTTGTGGAGAGACTTGTACATAGTGTAGACCAGGGCGCACCAGCCTCCTGGCCTCTGAGGCTCAAGTGTTACTTTGCCTTTTGCAAACTTTATTTTCATAGGTTAAGAAGTTTTGTACAGAGAATAAAAGATGAAATTATTTATAATCTGGGTTTTGTTCCTTTGGGGAGGAGGGTGTGTGCTTAAGCAGATAAGACTAGCGGATGAGACAGGGTCCTTTTGGCCTCTCCCTCTCCTCCCACCCCAGCACCCAGACCAAGGTTTCCCACTCCCATCAGTCCGAAGGGACCAACACTTTCCCTTCGATGTGGGAGGCCTGTCACTGTGACCTCCGGGTGACCTGGATTCCACCACTTTCTGGGCCACAGGGTTGGGCTCTATCAAACCCTTAATCCTTCAGGGCTGTTGTGGTCTCAGCTGTCCCTTCCCACCTCCCTGCTTCTACTCCTGTCAGTTCCCAGGGTGACCTGAGAGGATGACTCCGTGTCCTTAAAGATCTGTTGTGATCCAAGCTACAGCCTGGTATCCCCATTTGGGCTGTTGGTCTCATCTCCCCCACCCTGTCCCGGGTTCTCCCTCTCCCACGCTTGGGGAAGTCTTGGGCCCCCACACAACCTGAGAGCCTGAGGCCGCCTGGGGTCTGGGTGGTTGGGTAGGTGTCCATGCAGCAGGGGCTGGCCTGTTCCTGTAGTAACGGTAACGACTAGAATCCTTGACTGCCCCTTGGTGCCCTCCATTCCCTCCCCACCCCCCACCTAAGGCCTGACCCCCATCTTCCAGCAGAATCTGGTTAGAATCCATGGGCTGCAAACTTCCAAAACAATCGTTGTATCTTTATTGACTTTTTTTTTTCTGAATGCAATGACTGTTTTTTACTCTTAAGGAAAATAAACATCTTTTAGAAACAGCTCGATACACACAATCTTCAGTGTGAAGCAATATACTAATAAGAACACTAGTCGTCTTAACATTTACAGTCTTCATATATATTATATATATGTATATGTATACATATATATACACTATATAACGAGGCCAGATATAATACACACGTTTACCATTTTACAGTCATATGTACAGGAAGTTGCTAGGGCAGCCCCAGTCTGGGGGCTGCGTCAGGCCTATCGAAGCGTGGACAGAGCTGAGGACACGGACGGACAGGCGGACGGACTGGCGGGGACTGGCTTGGGCCGGTGGTGGCTGCGTCGGGAAGGCAGGCATCGCTGTAGCCCCCTTCCCCGCAAGGGCCCCGTGCTGAGGGACGCACGGCGGCGGCGACACACGGGAGAAGCGAGCATGTTCCCAACATATATACATTCTATGTAACATATATATAGAGGGGTACACAGGTTTGTACACGAATCTAGCGCTGTCTCTGCTCCCGTGCCGGGTGGGCGCTGCTGTCCCTGGAGACGGGTGGTCGTGCAGAGGGACGGTCACGCATCCCCCGGAGGTGCGCTCTGGTCGCCACGCCTTTCCTTTGCGTTCCCAGGTGGCGCTCCAGAGGTGGGGCGGAGGACTGGAAAGGGTAC
>NW_023246619.1:0-2909 GCF_002007445.2 Ailuropoda melanoleuca | reverse complement strand
ACTTTAAAACAAAGACTGTAACAAGTGACAAAGGACTCTGTATACTCATAAAAGAAACAACCCTACAATAAACTATAACAATTGTAAATATTTACNTATCAGAAAAAATAGTTTAAAACAAAGACTGTAACAAGTGACAAAGGACTCTGTATACTCATAAAAGAAACAACCCTACAATAAACTATAACAATTGTAAATATTTACGCACCCAACATAGGAGCATCCAATACATAAAGCAGCTAATAACAGACATAAAGGAAGTAATCGACAGTAATAGCAGGAGACTTGAACACCCCACTTATATCAATGGATAGATCATCTAAACAGAGAATCAATAAAGAAACAGTGGCTTTGAAAGACACATTGGACAAGATGGATCTAACAGATACATTCAGAACATTCCATCCTAAAGCAGCAGAATTCTTTTCAAGTGCACATGGAATATTCTCCAGAATCGATACATATTAGGCTACAAAACAAGTCTCAACACATTCAAAAAGATTGAAGTCCTATCATGCATCTTTTCTGACCCACAACACTATGAAACTATAAATCAACCATAAGAAAAAATCTGAGAAGAGCACAAATACATGGAGGTTAAATAACATGCTACTAAACAATGAATGGGTCAAGCAAGAAATCAAGGAGAAAACGGAAAAATATATGGAAATAAATGAAAATGAAAACACAGTGGTCCAAAATTTTTGGGATGCAGGAAAAGCTGTTCTAAGAGGGAAGTTTATAGCCTACCTCAAGAAGCAAGAAAAATCTCAAATAAACAACATAACCTTACACCTAAAGGAGCTGGAAAAAGAAGAACAAACAAAATCCAAAACTAGTAGAAGGAAGAAGGAAGAAATATTTGATAGCAGAGGAGAAATAAATGAAATGGAAACTAAAAAAAAAATAGATCAATGAAATCAGGATCTGGTTCTTGGAAAAGATCAACAAAATTGATAGGCATTTAGCCAGACTCAAAGAGACACACAGAGAGAGAGAGGGAGAGACAAAAAAAGAGATTCAAATAAACAAAATCAGAAATGAAAGAGGAGAAATAACAACTCACACCACAGAAATGCAAAGGATTATAAAAGAATATTATGAAAAACTATATGCCAACAAATTGGACAATCTAGAAGAAATGGATAAACTCCTAGAAACGTAACATCCCAAAAATGAATCAGAAAGAAACAGAAAATTTGAGCAGACTGATTACCGGCAATTGAATTGAATCAATAATCAAAAAACTCCCCCAAACAAAAATCCAGGACCAGAGAGTTTCACAGGTGAACTGTACCAAACATTTCAGGAAGAGTTAATGTCTATTATTCTCAAACTATTCCAAAAAACAGAAGAGGAAGGAAAGCTTCCAAATTCATTCTATGAGGCCAGCATTATCCTGATTCCAAAACCAGATAAAGACACAGCAAAAAAAGAAAACTACGGGCAAAATTCTGATGAACATAGATGTAAAAATCCTCAACAAAAAATCAGCAAACCTGGGGCGCCTGGGTGGCACAGTGGTTAAGAGTCTGCCTTCGGCTCAGGGCGTGATCCCAGCGTTATGGGATCGAGCCCCACATCAGGCTCCTCTGCTATGAGCCTGCTTCTTCCTCTCCCACTCCCCCTGCTTGTGTTCCCTCTCTTGCTGGCTGTCTCTGTCTCTGTCAAATAAATAAAAATAAAATCTTTAAAAAAAAATCAGCAAACCAAATCCAACAATCCATTAAAAAAAACTCATTCACCACAATCAAGTGAGATTTATTCCTGGGATGCAAGGACACAAATGACATCAACAAAAGGGTAAAAACCATATGATAATTTCAATAGATGCAGAAAAAGTGTTTGATAAAGTAAAACATTCATTCATAATAAAAACCAGCAACGAAGTAGGTTTACAGGGAACATACCTCAACATAATAAAGGCCATGCATGAAAAACCCACAGCTAATATCATATTCAATAGGAAAAAAACTGAGAGCTTTCCCCCTAAGGACAAGAATAAGACAAGGATATCCACTCTCACCACTTTTATTCAGCATAGTACTGCAAGTCCTAGCTAAAGTAATCAGATAAGAAAAAGAAATAAAAGGCACTCAGATTGGTTAGGAAGAAGTAAAACTTTCACTATTTGCAGATGATAATACTATATATAGAAAACCCCAAAGACTCCACCAAAAAACTACTAGAACCGATAAATGANATACTATATATAGAAAACCCCAAAGACTCCACCAAAAAACTACTAGAACCGATAAATGAATTCAGTAAGGTCACAAGATATAAAGTCAATATACAAGAAATCCATTGCATTTCTATACACTAATAATCAAAGAGCAGAAAGAAAAATTAAGAAAGCAATCCAATTTGCAATCACATGAAAAGTAATAAAATACCTGGGAATAAGGGAGATAAAAAGATCTGTACTCTGAAAACCATAGAACATTGATGAGAGAAAATTTAAAATGATACAAACAAATGGAAAGATTCTCCATGCTCATGGATTGAAAGAACAAATATTGTTAAAATGTCTATAATACCCAAAGCAGTTTACAGGTTTAATGCAATTCTTAACAAAATACCAACAGCATTTTTCATAGAACTGCAGGAAACAATTCTAAAATGTGTATGGAACCACAAAAGATCCCAAATAGTCAATGGAATTTTGAAAAAGAAGAACAAAACTGGAAGTATCACAATTCCAGATTTCAAGATACACTACAAAGCTGTAGTGATCAAAACAAGTATTGTACTGGCATAAAAACAGACACATAGATCAATGGGTCAGAAGAGAGCCCATGATTATATAGTCAATTAATCTTTGACAGGAGGCAATAATATGCAATGGGAAAAAGACTCTTCAACAAATGGTGTTGGGAAAACTGGACAGGTACATGCAAAACAATGAA
>NW_023246618.1:0-2254 GCF_002007445.2 Ailuropoda melanoleuca | reverse complement strand
GCCAATTAAATAGATTTTATTCGTCAGGACTCAATGTGTTACAGTACGGATAAAGTAAAGTGCAATGCTGTTCTCCTGCCCTCCCCAGATTCAAGTACTCTGAAATGCCCAGAAAGTGCTCAGCAGCCTCCATGTGGAATTGTGTCTGAACAGCCACTGTTACAAAATGTGTCCTTGGATCGACCACGACGACAAAACCCGCTGGAAATGTTTCCATCTTTAATCGACTTCTTCAATGGTGGGGCCGGATGAGCCACCACTGCCAGCTGGAGCCCCGCCTGCTCCGGGGAAGCCACCGGGCATGCCACCCGGCATTCCACCTGGCATACCACCAGCACCCTGGTACAGCTTGGTAATGATCGGGTTGCACACTTTCTCCAGCTCCTTCTGCTGATGCTCAAACTCCTCCTTCTCAGCAGTCTGATTCTTATCCAGCCAGGCAATGATTTCGTTGCACTTCTCCAAGATCTTCGTCTTATCGTCATCGCTGATCTTCCCTTGCAGCTTCTCGTCCTCCACGGTGGCCTTCATGTTGAATGCATAAGATTCCAGGGAATTCTTGGAGGATACCTTGTCCCGTTGCTTTTCATCCTCAACTTTGTATTTCTCGGCTTCCTGGACCATGCGCTCAATATCTTCCTTGCTCAATCGGCCTTTGTCGTTCGTGATGGTGATCTTGTTCTCCTTGCCAGTGCTCTTGTCCACAGCAGACACGTTTAGGATGCCATTGGCATCGATGTCAAACGTTACCTCGATCTGAGGCACCCCGCGTGGCGCTGGAGGAATGCCAGTCAACTCAAACTTCCCCAGGAGGTTATTGTCCTTGGTCATAGCCCTCTCGCCTTCATAAACCTGAATCAGCACTCCAGGCTGGTTGTCCGAATAGGTGGTGAAGGTCTGGGTCTGTTTGGTGGGAATGGTGGTGTTTCGTTTAATTAATACGGTCATGACTCCGCCAGCCGTCTCAATACCCAATGACAAGGGGGTGACATCAAGCAACAAGAGATCCTGTACGTTCTCAGACTTGTCTCCCGACAAGATGGCCGCTTGCACAGCTGCACCGTAGGCCACAGCCTCATCAGGGTTAATGCTCTTGTTCAGCTCCTTCCCGTTGAAGAAATCTTGCAGCAGCTTCTGGATCTTAGGAATGCGGGTGGACCCTCCTACCAGTACAATATCATGTATCTGGGCCTTGTCGAGCTTGGCATCGCGGAGAGACTTCTCCACTGGGTCCAGGGTTCCTCGGAACAAGTCTGCGTTCAGCTCCTCAAAGCGGGCCCTGGTGATGGAGGTGTAGAAGTCGATGCCTTCGTAGAGAGAGTCGATCTCAATACTGGCCTGTGTGCTGGACGACAGGGTGCGCTTGGCGCGTTCACAGGCAGTGCGCAGACGACGGACCGCCCGCTTGTTATCGATGATGTCCTTCTTATGTTTGCGCTTGAACTCGGCCACAAAGTGGTTAACCATTCGGTTGTCGAAATCTTCACCACCCAAGTGGGTGTCTCCGGCAGTGGACTTCACCTCAAAGATCCCATCTTCTATTGTGAGGATGGACACATCAAAAGTGCCACCACCAAGGTCAAAGATCAACACGTTCCTTTCGGCACCAACCTTCTTGTCCAAGCCATAGGCAATGGCGGCAGCCGTGGGCTCATTGATGATTCGAAGAACGTTCAACCCAGCAATTGTGCCCGCATCTTTGGTCGCCTGACGTTGAGAGTCGTTGAAGTAAGCTGGAACGGTTACAACAGCATTTGATACAGTCTTGCCCAGGTAGGCCTCGGCGATCTCCTTCATCTTGGTGAGCACCATGGAGGAGACCTCCTCAGGGTAGAAGGACTTGGTCTCGCCTTTGTAGTCCACCTGCACCTTGGGGCGGCCGCCGTCACTGATGACGTTGAAGGGCCAGTGCTTCATGTCCGACTGCACCACGCCGTCCTCGAACCTGCGGCCGATCAAGCGCTTGGCATCGAAGACCGTGTTGGTGGGGTTCATGGCCACCTGGTTCTTGGCGGCGTCGCCGATGAGCCTCTCGGTGTCGGTGAAGGCCACGTAGCTCGGCGTGGTGCGGTTGCCCTGGTCGTTGGCGATGATCTCGACCTTGCCATGCTGGAAGACGCCCACGCAGGAGTAGGTGGTGCCCAGATCAATGCCCACTGATGGTCCTTTCGACATTGTGCCTGCTCGTCGTCGCGGTGCTCCGTGCGCTTGTTTCGGGACAGGGGCTGGTATCTGTCTGCGGGCCGCTGGCGTC
>NW_023246617.1:0-2254 GCF_002007445.2 Ailuropoda melanoleuca | reverse complement strand
CAGCGGAGGAGCCTGATGTGGGGCTCGATCCCAGAACACCGGGATCACGCCCTGAGCCGAAGGCAGACGCTAAACGACTGAGCCACCCAGGCGCCCCGCAAGCTGCCATATTGTTTACCCACTACACCAAAACAGCAGGGGAGTGAGCTCTGTGACGTTAAAAAATCTTTCCTAAAATCCTGCCTCATTCTAAAAGTTTAGGAAAATTAATTTTACGTAAAATAAGCAATAAAAAAGTATCTTGGTTGATCTCATACAAAGTTAATTAAAAGCAAAAAAGAAAAAATGAATAAGAAGCACATACATCCCTACTGGTAATGGAAGCATACTGGAAAGACATGGCTACAAAAGAGGTCAAAGCAGTGGCCCACTATGTTAAAGCAAGCTAGAATTTTTTAAGCACATCATTCAAGACATGAAAGAACAACACAAATCAAAATTGGAAAATCTCAGAAACAAAGTGACAACACTCAGGAAAGAACGAGAAATAAAATAAAAAATCATACCAGAAAAAAGACTGGATTGAAAGGTACACACTAACAATGAAGCACAATAAAGCCTTAACAACAAATAGAAAGGATGAAAGGGAAGAAAGTTTTAAAAATCAAAATGAAATAAAGAGAAAAAAGATTACAGGGAAAATGGCAAATAATTAAAATAGGCAAAGAAGTTAAAACATACACATAAAGGAAGCTCTGAAGAAGAAAATGAAAGCATGGGAACAGAACATATCCTAAAAACTACAATTCAATAAAATTTTCCTGAAATGAAAAAATTTTGAAACTACTTTTGAAAGAGCACATCATGTACCCGAGATTATCAGCCCAGAAAAAGCAACACCAAGAGATATTCTAGTAAAACTCTGAACCTACAAGAAAGAAAAATTCCTTTGGGATCCAGAAAAAAAGAACATGTGATTTATAAAGGAAAGAAAATTAGATTATCATCAGACTTTTCAAAAGCAATGCTTTATACGAGTAGAAAATAGTAACAGAGATACTCAAAGAACAAAAGTGTAAGTCAAAGACTGTGCAGCAAAAGCAACTTTCAGTTGTAAAGGGCACGGATCGTTATATAGAAACTTAAGGATGACTCCCATGGGAATCTGCTAGAGCTAGAGCTGTGTGATCCAGTACGAAACCTAGTCACCAGTCCCATGGGACTACTTACATTTAAATTAATATCAAGTCACATTTACACAATTTTTTTAACGATTTTTTATTATGTTAGTCACCATACAGTACATCCCCGGATTACACTAGTTTTTGACTTGAACTGTCGTCACATGTGGCTAGTGGGTACCATGTTGGACAACAGATACACAGGACAACACATCAGCACAGGAATGTTTATTGGTCAGTGCTGTGCTGGAACATGAGCTTCAGTTGACCAAAGTGACTAGAGACATTGATGTAAGGACTGCTGGTGAACATGAGAAACGGTCCACTGTAGAACTAAGACTAAATGAAGTTAAGAGGAAGAGAGCGTTGTACTAGTGGCTGTACGCTCTGATCATGTAGAGGAGTACAACATTTTTTAAAATGGAGAATGGGAGGAGCTCAGAAGAGCATACAACTCTTGATCTCAGGGTCATGAGTTCAAGCCCATGCTTGGTGTAGAGATTACTTAAATAAACAAACAAAAACATGCAGTGAAAATAAATAAGAGTAAGAGATAATTTTAATTCTGTCTTCCTTGTGTCTTTGAGAACCAGGATGCATGGTATGGAAGAAAAAAAGTAAATGGAGTATAGAGAGGTTACATAAAAGCTCTGTAGTCTCAAATTTTAATTGAAATATCAATATGAACTCAAATGATTTTTTTTCTTTATATGTTTTTTCCCCTTCCTTTTTCTGTCCACTGAGAAAGCTAGAAACTATGATCAACTTAGTAGCAATGAGCATTACTAGTGCCCTGATTATGATCTTGAAATAGAATTTTTCACTTAAATAAATGAGAGCTTCTTGGAGAGTTGGCTGACTCCAGGTCTGGATCAGGAAATCTATAAGATGAAGCCTGGAACATCTTAGAATACCAGATAGCAAAGAAATGAGCAAAAACCAGTAGCATCCTGTCAAAAAGACATCCCACAGGTCAAAATAGGAAACTTTGAGCTTCGATAATGATAAAAACATAAACCCATCAAATACATTTAAATTCATGAGTTCATAATGATATTTTTTTTTTTTAAGATTTTATTCATTTGACAGAGATAGAGACAGCCAGCGAGAGAGGGAACACAAGCAGGGGGAGT
>NW_023246616.1:0-2253 GCF_002007445.2 Ailuropoda melanoleuca | reverse complement strand
GTACATTACATCCTGGTTGCAGCCCAGCATTTACAGAACCAAAATAATTACCCTGTCTGAAATTTTCTTTCTTTAACGGTCCACTCTCTCCTATCACATATTTGTTCCCATTTCTCAGAACTTAAATTCCATGCTTCAAAGGAAAGTACTGCGGGCATTGTCTTATGCTCTCTGGGAAACATCCTTATGCAAGTACAGTATTTCCCAAGTGTTGTAAGGTGGCTTGAGCAAGCATTCCTAACTCCCTGGCTGAGGCATCTTGCTAAAAATCCATTAATCTTGGCCACTTCACCTCTTGTAGCTCCTCAGACTTGACACTGCATTTTCTCCTGGGCATTAACTGGCATGATAATATGTTTAAATATTAAAGAACTTCAATGTATAGAATTATTGAATTATTATATTTTACACCGGAAACTAATATAATACCATATGTTATACTTGAATAAAAAAATTAAAAATAAAAAATAAACAAATAAAAAAAAGTACTAATTAATCCTAAATAAATGAACATCATATTCTTCTCAAGTAACCTAGACTTTGAGGTAGGCACACTGTATCTTTCTTTAAATCCGTGCATAGAATATAGAGTTTTATAAAAATACATTTTTCAACTGAACAGCCTTATGCACATTGAAGATATATAGGAATGAAATTTCAGATGGTGAATTGCATTAATGTGACTCAGAATTGCAAATAATAAATGTCAATAAGAGCAATCTATTTTCATCAAAAGTGCCTTGAATTTAAAATTTGCTATAATAGAATTATTATTCTGTTAAATATCCATATAATTTGATTCAAAATCAAAGTAAAAGCACACTGCTGACTTCTGTGTATGAGTTTTATATAAATAGGAACTTTATCCTGCAGTTTAGCAGCTAAAGACATATAGTAAATTGAATCAATTTGTAGTTGAGTTTTCAGATATGCTTCTCTTGTTTCATGCGATGATCAAATACGGGACATATTACAGGAGTTAAGAACTAAGCTGTTAAAGAAGACGAGCTGGATTTGTAGCCATTTGAGACCCACAGTAATGCTGTGTACTTTCTTGCATTTAATCAGACTGTGTGACTTTGCCATATAGGGCTTGGGTCTCCTAGGAACTGATCCATAATAAATATTTTATTTTATTAATACTAAGAATTGTGGCCATACACCAAACTGAACAAACAACTGTTATGTGATTTCCAATACAATGCTTTATATTTATGTGCCATAAAAGCCAAGGGTGGACTTATCTAGAATATTGACCTATAAAACTTAACTACTGAATCAGATATGGCTGAGAGACAGAAGTTGTCCAACTAAAGTTAAATAATTTTATAGAAACATTTGCTTTAGTTTTTGTTATTTTCATAAACTCTGTCTATGTTCTGAACATAATTTTAAAATTCACAAATTCTAACATATACCACAATCTATTCATGCCCAATCTTGGCAATTAGTGAAGGTTTGTATCACAGTGAGATATAATGTGTCATTTCCAATTAGCTTTTATAAAATTGGAAGACCAAGTTCCAATAATGCTATTGTTATTTTTAAGAGTCATATTATAAAGATTATTTTTTTCTTTAGAAATTCATAACAGTTTGGCTCTAGTCCTCTCTTAGTTAGTAACTGAGGTCAACTAGTATAAAACCAAACCCAAATAAGTTAAGGGGACCTGAAAAATTATGATTTTAGCATAAAAATGTAACCAATAAAGTTAGGCAGCCTTCAGTGGCTAGCCTTCATCATTGGGAACAATGTTTGTGGGTTGTTGGTTTTATTTAAGATTTTATTATTAAGTAATCTCTTCCCCAACATGGGGCTCGAACTTACAACCCTGAGATCAAGAGTCACATGCTCTCCTGACTTAGCCACCCAGTCTCCCCTTTGGAATGTTCTTGAGATTAAGTTTATGTTGAACATTTACCAAACTCTCCAATTAATGTTAGACTTTGCTAGGGATAAAAACAAAAAATTACCTAGAATTTACCATTCTTTTTCCTTCCCACAAATTTTTGTGTCTTTTCAGTTATAATTGCTATTAATTAAGAAAAATCTTAGAACACTTACATTCATGTCAGTGATTTTTAAAGGAATTTTCAGTTAAAAATGAATATAGGTATCTAAAAAATGATAGTATTGAAACTGGAAAAATTAAAAGCTAATACTGCTAATACATTCATACTCATTTATTTTTTCTTTTTTTCTGGTCATTGTAAATGCTTAAGGAAAAGGTAAACTTTTTTATGTTTTTTTTTT
>NW_023246615.1:0-655 GCF_002007445.2 Ailuropoda melanoleuca | reverse complement strand
GCTGTGGCTTCTTCCTCCTCCACAAGGCTCCTCATCAGAGGGTGCGGCTTGGGTCATGCTGGGCACTCAGCAGCTTTGTGGTGGGTATGGGTTTGTGCTTCCTCCCCTTTGCTTTCGATTCACTGCTTTCCTGTTGCAGTCTGAGCAGTTCTATTTAACCACAGCCCCACAGCAGCTACCGCTGCATGCAAACTGGGTCCATCGAGGGGCAAGTGTAGGGCAACCCGAGGGGAAGAAAGGGCTGAGAGGTGAGAAAGGAGAGTGGTGTAAGCCAGCTGGAAATGAAGAAAAAATTCCAAAGATAGAATGCCATGATGAATAACAATCCAGAAAACATTCCAGTAATTTAAAAAACATGTTCCAGCTCACATTCGCCTATGGTAAAAGTCAATCCTGATCTAAGTTAATCAGCTCAAATATATTTTCATTGGAACATACCCTTGGAGGTATTTTTCAAAGAAATAAGAAATCTGTAGGTGAGATGAGGTGAACTGGGGTTTTAATTCAAGAATTAATTTAAAATTGAGTATCCAAATTCAGGTCTGATTCAGGAATAAGATAAATGACAATTTGGGGGTAGAATTTAGATTAGACAGGTTTGAGGCCCAGGCAAAGGAACAAGTGTTTGTGAAGGCCTAGAAGCAAGAGAAGGCAG
>NW_023246614.1:0-3011 GCF_002007445.2 Ailuropoda melanoleuca | reverse complement strand
TCCCTTATTCCTGCAGAATCCGTTTAGCCGAGTATTCACTCAGATATCATTGATTTAAAAGCAATTATCATTTTATTCACCACCAAGAAAAAAATAAAAAACACTAGAGATTAACCATGAGTTATTTCCCTTGAAATTTTTCCTAATTTTATTTTATACTAATCAAAAGGGCTCTTAGAGACTTACCAGACACTTTTCATTATTTATCTTCCTTGTATGTGTATAAAAAAATGAGAAGCAAAATATATTCAGATATTTTTAACACTCTGTCACAATCAAAACCAGGTTATCCCAGATCACTTTCTATCTCAGAATTACAGTTGTCCCATGTTTTTCGGAACAGTAGTAGCCTCTGAACAATCTAGAAACCTAAAGATGCAATATTTTTTGTAAAAGTAGCCAACTATTGTCGTTAGGATTTTCTTCTAAGCTACTGCAAGCATTCTGTAAGTTTTGACGAACGTGTGCAAACAACGACAAGTGTAACAAGGTTACCACCTAGACAAAAAACAGTATAAGACGAATCCTAATTTTAGCAATTAAAAAGAAAATCAATGATGGATCCTAAGGTGAATCTTAAGATTTCACAGAGTGTGATTATACTATTTCTTCTTTCTTTCATTTTAATTACTACCTACTACATTGTTACTATAAAAGATGAAAGTTTAATTCTTCTTTACCGTCCACGCACACATACATATATATATATACACACACACACATATATATATATATATACACACATACATATCCCCTCCCTCCATCTGCCTAATATATGAAAGCATCGTTTAGGGGAGAGAATTATAAACTTACCTTCCTTGTACAGCTAATTTGCTTTTTGTTTGGGGTACGATCTTTTTTCTTTAATATTAGTGATTGAGTTAGTCTTTTGTTTGCTTATTTGCTTGGTTTTTTGTGTATTTATCATTAATTCAGCCCCAGACTCTCAAATAGCATTGTAAATCTCTTAATATGATCAAGGAAAATCCAATGTCAGTTTCTCCTCTGTTTTTCAAGTGGGGACCATGTTCTGGAGGCCTCTCTCCTCCTGAGCCCAGCTATCGGCTATCACCATGGGATTTCTCACTCTCCTCCTGGGAATTCTCTTTGACTATCCCCTTTTTCCTGAATCCCCATGTATCCTCTTTATTGATTTATTCTCTTTTTCCTACACCTTGGCAAAAAATTGCTTTCCTTCACAATGTTGAAGGCACTCTTTATTTTTTTTTTCAAGTAGATAGCATGCCCAGCATAGAGCCCCATGAGGAACTTGAACTCATGACCCTGAGATCAAGACCTGAGCTGAGGTCAAGAGTCAGATGATTAACTGACTGAGCCTCCCAGGTGCCCCTCAAAGGCACTCTTCTTAAGCTCTCAGGATTTGCTGCTGAAGTCCAATACCATTCTGATTCCTCATCGAATGTTCTTGGCGTGAATGCATTTGCTCTCTCCAGGGATTCGGACTCTGTCGTGCTCACACTTGGTCTTCCTCGTTTGGGTCTCCCTCATGCTTCATGCTTGGGCCCAGTTACGCAGCGTGCTCTCTGAACTAGAAACTCCTGTCCTGGGAAATGTTTTTGTATTTCATTCTTTGATAACGTTCTCTCTGCATTTCTCAAATTTCCTCTTTCTGGAAATCCCATCTGTTGGAGGCTCAACCTGTGGGGTCAGTCCTTTGGTTTGGTGTTTCTTTCATGTGCGCTTCCGTTTGTTTCCTATTTCCCATTCCTTTACCTCTTTGCTCTACTTTCTGAGAGATTTCTCCAAACTTGTTTTCCAAACTGATTGAATTTAAATTTTTCTGCCACTGCCATTTTAGTGTTTAAGACCTCTTCTTTGTGCTCTAAATATTTTTTCTTTAAAGCATCCTCTTATCACTTCAAGGAAATTGAGGATGGGTGTTTTTTTTCTAACTTTCCTATTCTTAGCTAAATTGTTTTCTCTGTTTCCTTTTCAGTTCTTTTTGGTCTCTTATCTTGCACGTTCCAGTCTTTCTTTTGGATATCTTGACTTCCTTTGCTTTGCATTCATATTTTCTAAAAAGCATTAAAACATATTGGGAACTACACGTGCAGGAGTGGGGCTTGTTAAACGCTGGGTTTCACTCTAGGGTGCTAGAGCAGTGAACACCAAGGGGGCCACACCCAATGTCAGCATAGGTTTAGGGAGAAAGGACTAGTCTGTTTGCCCAGACAGACACTCTAACAATAATTTCCTTCCAGGCGGTAGGGAGGTGAGGGTTGAGCTACATCTAGGTATCATTGGTCCTATGACCTAGGCAGAAGGGGGTTGAGGTGTCCACCAGTCAATTCATTCCCGTAATTTCCCTGATTTCGGTATAGCTCTGCAAGGTGGGCCCCATCCAGATCCCCTCTGCCTCGTCTTCCTTGTAGAATAAACCTGTTTTCAGCCTTTCTGCAGCCTGACTTCATAGACTGGGCGGATGGGATCCTATGATCTCACTGCTCACTATATCCAGTTTTCGAACACTCGTTCTCATTTTGCCGTTCCTTTACCCTGAATCTCCCAGGTGCCTGGTGTTCCCAGTCCTTAGGCATCACTGAGCTCCTGCAGCGGGAACAGGCTGGTGTCTTACTGACTGTCTTTGCTGTGGCGAGACAGTTTTCAGATCTCTCTGCTCTGTTACAGAGCTTCCAGTCCTCCGTCCGTGGTCTGTGGTCTGAGGGAGGTCTCTCCTCTGATCCTGCCTCCTCTCTCAAACTCTCCCTGGTTGTGGATGTATTCCCTTTCTATTCCTTCAATGGCATTTTAGTGGGGCTTGTGGGGTTCAGAGGTTTAGACACGTTTGTTCCATCTGCCCTGCAGAACTGGGAGACCTTCTCTCCTCCTTTTGGAGACTGTCTCCACCATCCACTGCCAGCCACCAAAGAAACCCTGCAGTGACCCCAGACTCCTCTCACCACACCTAGTTTGTCACCGTCTCATCAGTGCTTCCTACTGATGAGCACTTAATGTGTACCCCACATCCATTCCCAGAACATGGGGCAGCT
>NW_023246613.1:0-2253 GCF_002007445.2 Ailuropoda melanoleuca | reverse complement strand
GAGGGAGAAGCAGGCTTCCCGCTGAGCAGGGAGCCCAATGCAGGGCTTGATCCCAGGACCCTGGGATCATGCCCTGAGCCAAAGACAGATGCTTAATGACTGAGCCACCCCGGCGCCCCGGCAGTTTCTTATAAAGTTCTGTATATACGTTATCAGACAACATAGCAATCCCACTTACAGGTATTTACCCAAGTGAAATGAAAATCTATGTTCACACAAAAACCTGTACACAAACATTTACATCGTTTCCATCATCTTTGCCAAAAACTGGAAACAACGAAATGTCCCTCAACTTGGGAATGGATCAACAAACTCTGGTACTGCACACAGTGATACACTGCTCAGCACTTTTTTTAAAAAGAACTGATACATGCAATAAGGTGGATGAATCTCAAATGCATTATGCTAAGTGAAAGAAGCCAGAGCCAGCATGTTACATACCATAAGATTCCATTTATTTAATATTGTTATAAAAACATTATAGAGGGGTGCCAGGGTGGCTCAGCTGTTTGAGTGTCTGACTCCTGGTTTCAGCTCAGGTCATGATCTCAGGGTCATGGGATCCAGCCCCGCATTGGGCTCCACACTCGGCAGGGAATCTGCTTGTTCCTCTCCGTCCCCCTCTGTCCCTCCCCCTGCTTGTGCTCGCTCTCTCTAAAAATGAATAAATAAAATACTTCTTAAAATTACAGGGGCAGAAAATTGATGGAATGGTTGCCAATAGTTAGAGAAAGGGGTGAACTAAAAAGGAGCACAGGGGAGTTTGAGGAGGGGGGATCTGTTTTATATCTTGATTGTAGTAGTGGTTACAATTATATACAACTGTCCACACAGAACTGTACACTATAAAGGGTGGATTTTACTGTATATAAATGATAACATTTTTTAGAGGGGAGGGGGCAGAGGGACAGGGAGAGAGAGAATCCCAAGCAGGCTCCATGCTGGGCTCAATCTTACAACCTGAGATCGTGACATGAGCCAAAATCAAGAGTTGGACGCTTAACCAACTGAGTCACCCAGGTGCCCCTAAATGATAACATTTTTAATGGAAAATGTTATTGTCATGTAGTAACAAATGAGGGGAACTAACCGCAGAAATTTTTAAACCCTTGAAATTATAAATAAAATATTGACAATACATAGAGCACTTACTAGCTGACAAATGCTCTACAAAATTCTCTCTAATCCTTACAGGAACCCTTCAAATATTTACCATTATCCTTACTATCAGATTAAGACACTGATCTTCAAAAAAATAGGACCTCCTAGTGAATTATGGAGCAAAACCCCAATTCCAAATCTTGGTTTAAAATCCAAAATAAGGGGCCCCCGGTTGGCTCAGTTGTTTAAGCATCTGACTCTTGATTTCGGCTCAGGTCATGATCTCAGGGTTGTGAGATCAAAACCTGAGTCAGGCTCCGGGCTGGGTGGGGAGCCTGCTTAAGATTCTCTCTCTCCCTCTTCCTCTGACCCTTCACCCATAAAAATTAAAACGAGTAAAAATAAAATCCAAAATAATTTATTGCATCCAAAATAAAAAAGTGTCTCCACTTTCACTTTCAAAAGATCGGCTCATATGAACTTGAATTAAGACCTAAAACTTTTAGTTAGCTATAGGCCCATATTGAGCCACCTTTGAGCTATTGGATAGTAAGCTAGATAAATGAAGGAGTCCTATACCAGTCAGGCATCTGGAATACGGTCTCCACATCTGGGGAAGTAGTGTATATCCAAAAATGGTACCCACTGTATAGAAAAGGGTTGAAAAACCAAAACGTTGAACTTGTTGAAATGAAGTATATCACAGATGATAGTCCCTCTGAGTCTTCCTTAGTCTTCTGTAGTTTCAGAAACTGTAATAAGGATAAATGGGAAGTGACGTCAAGATTTTGCCCTCATGTTGCAATTGCATATTTTCTCATAAGCATGCAATGTAGAATGAACTCTGAAAACAGGGTGAGAGTCCCATTTCTTAAGGCATTCAAGAAGAGACTGCATGGCCACAAACCAAGCATACTGGGGATAAGTTAGATGTCTAGGCTTCAGAAAACCGGGAGGCAGATGACCTCAAGTTTATCTTCCAATTGATTTCACTGTTCTTTGTGTGAGTCTTTCTACCAGGTTCTTTTTTTTATATAATAATAATTTTTATTATGTTATGTTAGTCATCATACAGAATATCCTTAGTTTTTTTTTTAAAGATTTTATTTATTTATTCGACAGAGATAGAGACAGCCAGCGAGAGAGGGAACA
>NW_023246612.1:0-2253 GCF_002007445.2 Ailuropoda melanoleuca | reverse complement strand
GGGGTGGGGGGCGGGGCGGGGCGGGAGGCCCAGGGCTGCGGCGCCCGCCTGACCCCCCCGCGCCCTCAGATGTGCAGAAGACCATGGCGGGGCAGAGCATCGGAGGTCTCTTGTACGCGCTCTTCTCCGGGCAGCCGCTGGTGGTGCTGCTGACCACCGCGCCCCTGGCCCTCTACATCCAAGGTGCCGTGGCTCTGGCGGCGGGGAGGTGGCTGCCGAGGCCCCCGGGCCCAGCCTGGCCCTGACCACCCCCTTCGTCCCGCTGCCTGCAGTAATTGGTGGCATCTGTGACGACTACAGTCTGGACTTCAACACCTTCTATGCGTGGACGGGCCTGTGGAACAGTTTCTTTCTCGCGCTTTATGCCCTCTTCAACCTCAGTCTGATCATGCGTCTCTTCAAGAGGTGACAGGGCCTTCCCCGAGCTGCTGGGTCCCTCAAGCAGGAGGGAGACCAAGGCCGGGGATCTGGGTCAGCCTCCGTGCCGGCTTCCGAGACCCTGTAACCCTAGAGTGGATGGGGCGCCCCCACCCTATCACTGCCCCAAAAGAGAAGCGTGGGACCCTGGTTTTCATGGCAGGAGGAGGTTGGGGGCTGTGCAGAGGCTCGGGGAAGCCTCCCCCTCCCGGGACTCCTGACAGTTCACCCCCATTTGGTGAGCCATGACACCCCCCGGCAGGTCGACAGAAGAGATCATTGCCCTGTTCATTTCCATCACGTTTATGCTGGATGCTGTCAAGGGCATGGTCAAAAGTGAGTGTCCAGCTGGTGGCCACCTGCTGCAGGGGAAACTGAGCTGAGTTGGGGGACTACGGGCTGTGGCCAGGGCAGCCAAGCAGCATGCAAGCTGCGGCTACTTCCATGGTTCAGGGTGCTCTCGGGAGCTGTGGCTGGCAGAAAGCGGCAGTGCCAAGTGCTGGAGGGTGACAGGGCTGCCTCGGGCAGGATCAGAGGCACGGGGCCAGGTGTGAGGCACTGTCAGAGATGGGGGGGGCGGCGGGTGGACAAGTAGGTCAGTGGGGTCCTCCGGAGACAGAGAAAGGCAGCCCCCTCCCTCTCCCCTTCCCCCAGAAGCCCTTTCTTCCCTTGGGGGGGCCCTCCTCTCCCCCACATCCAGGAGGGAGCTGGGCCTCGGCCTCCCAGAGCTCAGATGGCTGAGGCCTGCTGGCCTCTATCCACAGTCTTCCAGAAGTACTACTATGACCACGACTTTGGGAACCACTACACAGACAGCACTCCCCTGGTGAGCCTGCTGGGCCCCAGCACCACCCTCAATACCAGCCTCCACCCTGCCCTCAACACCAGCCTCCTGACCAGCCTGCCACAGCTGATGTCCGGGAGCCACCCCACCGAGCGCCTGGGCCGGGAGACCGCCATGCTCAGCCTTCTCATCATGCTGGGCACACTGTGGCTGAGCTACACCCTCTACCAGTTCAAGAAGAGGTGAGGGGGGGCCTGCAGGGGAGGGAGGAGGCACAAGGCCCCTGGCCACCCTGATCCACCCCTACCCCCATGTCCCCAGCCCCTACCTGCACCCCTGCATGCGGGAGATCCTGTCAGACTGCGCCTTGCCCATCTCGGTGCTCACCTTCTCCCTCATCTGCTCCTACGGCTTCCGGGAGATCAAGAGTGAGTTGGGCTCGGGCAGGGGTGCGGTGGGCTGGGCTCACTCCTCCGGGGCCGCAGGCCTGAGGGGGGGCCTCTACCTGCTGCAGTGAGCCAGTTCCGCTACAACCCCAGCAAGAGCCTCTTTGAGGTAGCCGAGATGCACTCCCTGTCCCTGGGGGCCATCGCCGGCGCCATGGGCCTGGGCTTCCTGCTCTCCCTGCTCTTCTTCATCGAGCAGAACTTGGTGGCTGCCCTGGCGAACGCCCCGGAGAACAGGTTCGTGGGGCTGGGAGGGGCGGGCTGAGCGTGCGCCCGATCCAGGGGACACAGGGATCCCGCCACACGTGCCCCTTCCCCCCGTGTGCCGCAGGCTGGTAAAGGGCACCGCCTACCACTGGGACCTCCTCCTGGTTGCCGTCATCAACAGCGGGCTGTCTCTGTTCGGCCTGCCCTGGATCCACGCTGCCTACCCGCACTCCCCGCTGCACGTGCGGGCGCTGGCGCTGGTGGAGGAACGCGTAGAGAACGGGCACATTTACGAGACGTGAGTTCGGGGCAGGTCCCTTGAGACCTGAGGTCTGTCCCGTGGGCCCGGAGGGGTGGGGGCAGCCCTGGGCCACACGTGACCCGGGAAAGGACGTGGCT
>NW_023246611.1:0-2253 GCF_002007445.2 Ailuropoda melanoleuca | reverse complement strand
GGAATCTGGGGATGTACTGTATGGTGATTAACACAATATAATAAAATAAAATTAAAAAAAAAAAAAAGACTTAAGATATTAATTCTCGGAGTATCCACTTGGGCTGAACAAAATAAATACTGCCTTTTATTTATACACCATCCATCATTTTTACAGCTTTGCATGTTTGATATATGTCAGTAAGACAGTTAAGGGCCCATATTATCCCTCCTTTACTGACCTAGTCAGTGACATTAATCTCACATTTTCAAGAAATGACACATTTGGGAATAAAATGATGAAATCACTTATGTATGAAAATATTTAAATTTCTCATCATTTTAAATGGAAATATGGTACTTTTTTAAAATGCTTATTTTAGTAAAATGAAAGTGAGTATTACTTATCTACCACGACGCATATAGATTATTACACTGCGCTTACTACATCCTGCAGCGTCCTTACAGGGCTACTGTGGATGCAAAGGCTCAGGTGGTCCTTCCCATGCCCCGCCCCTCTGGGCCAAGGTTCTCAGACCCCCACTCTGCCCTGCTCAGTGATGATAAGGGCTTCAGGGTTAATTGTCCCTACATTAAATGACCCCTGACTGCTAAGCCTCCAGCCTGTTACTTGTTTCTGCAGTAAATGATCTACTTCCACCACCCCATTCCCACTCTCAATTGTCAGCCTGAACATTCTAAATCCTTCAAATTTTGTAAATTCCTCTGGTGATAATTTAGGAAAGAACTGAAGGCTTTCCAAGGAACCCAGGTAATAAAGCTTATGAAGTCAACCACCTTATTTTGTTGTCAAAGTATGTATTTTTATGTGGACTATTTCCTTTCTACTCAGGAGTGTTTTTGCTTCTTTCATTGTTCACTGCTTTTACTGAAGTGTTGAACAAAAGAGACAGTCTCTTCCCCAAAGGACCTTGTAGCCTAGTCCTATTTCCAGCCACACAGTTTTTCTAGTTATAGACTTTGGATAACAGAGAAACTGAGGTAGGGATAAAGAGAAGCCACGTTCAGTCCTAAAACACAGTTTAATGCTCCTTCCCTCTTAACACATTTCTCTTAGGACCTTTTCCAGGTTGGAGAGCTATTTCATAAGAAGTTAAATAACATCACACCTTAGGTCTGAGTACAGAAAGAATATCTGTCTCTCCCTACATCCCTTCCTAGCAAAGATATGAGTAAAGAAGAAGAGAAACAATCAAAATATTATAAAGGACAGTAAGGCATTTTCCTTCTTTTTGGTTTTAAGTGGACACTAGTAATGGTAGAGTTCACAGCTTGGGAAAATCGATTTTTCCCTTTGGGGGCTCTGTCTGCCTGGGAAGAACCTTGGAGGACAGAGAGGGAAAAAGACCCAGAAGCCTGGAGACCTGGAGCCTGGGGAAAGCACAGAGGAAGCTAAGTGCTCAGAGCAAGAGGACTTTAAAAAGACAGGAAATGGAACCTGCCATGCTCTACAGCACATTCCGAACATGAGGACACCCTGTTCAGGAGTGGAGAATAATCCGTGTGGCATTGGAAGGGCCAGGTGTTATTTTTGGGAACCTGAGCAAGGAGTATGCACTTGCTGCAGCCACAGCTTCCTATTCAAGAGGCAGTTCCAATTTGTGTGTGTCCCCAAATAATTCCGTATCAATAACTACAGACACAAAGAATGAAAGAAAGGGAAAAAAAATAAAAATTGACCTCCCCCCACCCTCATTTTCACTTAGGAGTATTTGGCTCCCTTTCTTCCCAATGTGTTGTTTCCTTAATTTGTGTTATTTTACTCAGACGGTATCTCTGTCTACTCTCACAAGACAGAAACTGAAAACGGTCAACACACAAGCAGCTCTCACAAAGGGCGGGGAAAGCCAGAGCTTCCCCTTCTCACCAACACACAGTAGGTAGAAAGGGCAGAAGATTTAACTAGATTTTTAAAAATTCTTTGTCAAGAGCAGTATATAGTCGTTCTTACACTCCAAATCATGTACTGTGTGTGGAGGGAGGGGATCTTTCAATTACACAGGGGGGCAAAAAGGTCAAGTATCAGTTAAGCTGAAATTTCTACCAAGTTAAAACTTCCTTCTCAATTAGAGTGGCAATGGTTATCAGAATCACGTAAGGAGATTTTTACGAAATATGCGTGCCCCACCATGCTGAGGTGAGAGAAGAACCAACAATATGCTTACTCTGAAATTTCTCCTCAGGTAATCTGGTAAGCTTCTACCTGCTGTAAAAATTACTGAGTTAAAAAAAAAATATATATATATATATACAT
>NW_023246610.1:0-2253 GCF_002007445.2 Ailuropoda melanoleuca | reverse complement strand
AAAACTAAAAAAAAAAAAAAAAAGAAAGTCATTTCACTCACGATGTTACATTAAAACAAGCCCAGAACTAGAGTGCAAAATTCTCATGAATTTTTAAGATGAAACAGGTAATTTCGAAGAGCCCTTGTGTAGCAGGCAGCTCAGGCTCACCCCAAACTCCCAGGGGCCCCAGGCAGGAGCGCAGTGGACACGCTTACTGGTGGAGCCTGGGAAGCTTGAACATAGGGTCTGGCGCTGAAATGATCTGCAGGTTTGAATTATTCATTATCTGTTCTTGTGATGGATCTAATATCTCCCCACCCTGGCTGTCACTCCCCGATGGCCATGCTGTGCCTTATCCTTCCTTGGCTGTGGAGAGCAGATCTTCCTTTGGGTAGAAGTACCTAGAAGGCCCCACTCTTACCGCCAGCCTCAGGTAATTTGCCAAGACTGGGTCCCACTGGAGGGCAGAAATGGCGTAGTCAAGTTGCTCTGAGCCCAAGCTGGAGGGAGCTAGAGGCTGAAACAAGTTTAGCCTTGCCCCCCAGCCGGCAGGCTATGCAGTGCCTCTCTTTTCCCTCACCCTGGCAGTTGAGCTGGAGGACATGAGTGTGAAGCCATCCATTCATCCCACTGAGTGGCAAGCCTTGATATGGGTGTCAAAGATGAGTATGATAGCATCTTTGCTCCCAAGGCACCCCCAGTCTGAGCAGACAACAGGGCAGGTTCTTAAGCATTGGGATCATCATGTATGGTTGTGCAGGTTGAGCACTGCACAAAAGCACCTGAGGGGTGAGCGAGGCTGAAACCCAGTCAGCACTCCGTTTGCTTATCTGTGACCTCCCCCAGCACAGGGCTGTGTCTGCCCAGAGGCATAGGCCCAAAACCAATATGTGCACTAGTGGCAACCAGGAGGGGTACCACGTTGCCAAGACCTGGGTCAGATCTGAGGAGGAAGCCAGGAAGCAGAATTGTGGGGGTCTGCGGTGTTAGCTCAAAAACTGGGTCTCCAAACCCAGCAGCAGGGAGAGGAGAGCGCAATTGTGTGTCAATGAAGAAAGTAAAAGCCTTAGTCAGAAAGAGCCTGGAAGCCAAGAGAGACAATGTTAAGTCAGAGGAAGCAGGTGGTGGGAGAAGGCCTGGAGCAATCTGTCTGGGAGGGGCAGGTAAACTGCACCTTTGCTCTCTGACCTATGCCCTGGCCTTCGCCTGCCCTGCTCTGTGTTGTGGGGACTGCCTTCCCCAGGCCCCTTGCCCTCTGGCTGCTGGATGGTGTCGTGAGCCCACTGCCATTCCAGCCCTGGCGGTATGCCACTCCCTTCACCTGGATCATTCTTCTCCACCTGCCTAACTTCTTCAGAACTCAACCCAGGGGTCACGTCCTCTAGGGAAGCATTTCCTTGTGCACAGAGGGGATTGTGCACCTCTCCTGTGGCTCCCATAGCCCCCATGCTTCGCTGGAGTAACAGACAGGCTGTATTGTTGCAAATCAGCCGAGATAGGTCAGTTTCCCCCGGCTCTGAACTCTCAGAGGTCAGAGTGTCATCTCCCTATTTCTACATCCCAACATCTGCTACTGGCCTTGAACAGGAGGAGCGAAGACTGGCCAATGGTCACTGCTTGGAAAAGGATGTGTGTACCTTCAATGAAAATCAACTAACCCCGCGTGGCAGAAACTGTCATTATCATTCTCGTTCCCCTGGTGAGGCTAAGTGCCTTGCTCAAAGTTGCCCTCTGAAACAGTGGTTCTTGAATCCACATCCCCTCCCGCCCCGTCCTCAGCTTGTCCCAGCTCCCGGACAGCTTCTCCTGCTTGAATGTTTTTCTAAGACCTTTCAGAATAAGCACAAACCCTCCTCAGAAGGATAACATCATTGTTAACCTCAGTCTTGAGACCTAAGAGTTTTCTGGAGTCAGGTTGCCTGGCTTCAAATCCCAGGTCAGTCCCAGTAATCCTGGGCAAGTCGCTTGATCTCTCTGAACTTTAGCTTCTTCGTCTGTAAAATGGGTTCAACAGAGTCCCTAACCCTGTCAAGTTGTGTGAAAGTGAACTAAGACAGGACATGCGAAGTGTTAGCACACAGCCTGCATCACTGGAAGGAGTTTTTAAATGTCAGCTAGTAGTAACAGGGTTGGTTGATTTATCAGAGAGTGTATTCTAACTCGCTGCTTCTCCATGTTAATGTGCATGTGAATCCCTTGGGGGTTTTCTTTCTTTCTTTCTTTCTTTCTTTCTTTCTTTCTTTCTTTCTTTCTTCTTTCTTTCTTTCTTTC
>NW_023246609.1:0-2252 GCF_002007445.2 Ailuropoda melanoleuca | reverse complement strand
TACTCCTCTGACGCTTTCTCCAGCTCTGGTACCTGGGCCCTCGTGTTTGGACAAGGCTCCCTTCCCCCAGCAAAGATTCCCAGAGAGCAGATGATCCCACAAAACAGAACTTCTGGGGTCAGGGCCTCCCATGTTCGCAGGAGCTCATGTCGGCTTGCTCTGTGGCCCAGTCCCACGGTGGCTGCCTCGTGTGGCCGTGCTATGTGCGGCGCTCCCCTGGGTCCTGCTGTCTTCTCATCCTCACTGGGGCTCACCGCCCTGTTGCAGAGGGTGTCAGCTGGAGGAATCCCTGGAGTACTTGGAATTCATGCAGAATGCTGAGGAGGAGGAAGCTTGGATCAGTGAAAGGGAAGCTATGGTTGCCCGAGGGGGCTCTGGAGACACCCTGGCCACGACTCAGGTGAGCCACAGGCAGAATGACTGATACCTTCCCTTTGATTTGAATCTTTTCTTAAGTAGTCAACATTTTCATCTGTGATATAAGTAACTTGCTCAGGACCATGAAATCAATCAGGTGTGAAGGTGGGACTGAAAGCTCAGTTCCATGATTTGTGGTCTATGACTTCAAGTCATCAGGGTTACACGCCTTTCCTCATAGCGGTAGGCTTCCTTAAGATTCCCTCAAATACTAATGTTACACTGAATTAGAAAGATTCTTATGCCTGGGCATTCGTTGCGGTTTCTAGAAAATATAATTTTAGCAGGGCTACCTGGCTGGTGGACCAGTTCCACCATTTAGAGACATACTTGTAAATACAGTATAGAGTTTCCCAATAAAGAAATAAACAAGTGGTCCATGTGATCTCGAGTTAATATGGATTTTTAGAGCTTCTGAGAGAGTGATCATAAGAAAATAATGTTCTTGGGACCATGAGATCTGTGCCTACTAGCCTTAAAACTTAGGGATTTACTAAGAATTCTCTGTGGAGATTAATACCGTCTTCTGTGATGACATAAGGAATGGCTCACAGTGGCAAGAGAAAGCTTAAAACCTGCATAGCGTACAAGTCACGCTACCAACCCCTTTCCTTTGAAAAGCCTTTGGGACATGTGCACACATGGGACACATTTAAGTGGTTTAAGGTTTCATCTCAAACACTGCCAAAGGCTTCCCTTTTTTAAATGAAACCTTTGGTTTTGAGAATTGTGGATTCACCTGCCGTTGTAAGAATGTAGGGAGGTCCCATGTACCATCTACCCAGGTTCCTCCAGCAGTGGGACCTGCTGGGACACTGACCCCGACGCGGTCAGGACACAGTACCTCCCCGTCACCCCGTGGGCAGAACACCCTCTTCCCTCCAGCCCCCACCCCTCCTTAGTCCCAGGCAATCACCGATCTGTTCTACGCCTCTATAATGTGTGACATTTTGAGAATGTCGTATAAATGAGCTCATACGGTATGTCCCTGTTGGGGGCCGGCTTCTTGCTCTGCAGAGTTGGCTGGCGATTCATTCAGGCTGTGGGCAACAGCGCTTCCCTCATCGGTACTGCTGGCTGGTATTCCATGGGATGGATGTACCAGTTTCATCACTCACCTGTTGAAGGGTATCTGGGTTGTTTCCACGTTTGACTGTGATAAGTCAAGCTGCCTTCAATACTCATGCAGAGGCTTCCACGTAAACATGGGTCTTCATTTCTCGGGAATAAACGTCCAGGAGTCCAATAGCTGGGCCATAGGATAACTGCATATTTGGTTTTGTGAAAGCAGTTAAATACATAAAAATGTAAACGTGCCAAACTGTTTCCAGAGCGGCTGCACCATGTTACACACTCACCAGCCGGGTGTGAGTGATCCCGACTTTCTCCCCATCGTTGCCAGGACTTGGTGCCGTCACCGTCTTTATTTTAGGCAGTCTGATAGGAGTGCAGGGTATCTCATTGTGATTTTAATGTGTGTTTCCCTTATGGCTGATTTTTATGTGCTTATTTGCCGTCTGTATATTTTCTTCAGTGAAATGTCTCTTCACCTCTTTTGCCCGTTTTCTGATTGGAGTGTCTGATTGTTTGCTTTAACTGTTGACCTTCTGTGCTTTGTGTCAAATCTAAAAACCTTTTGTCTAGCCCTGCCTGGATCTTGAAGATCTTCCCCTATGTCTTCTTCAGAAGTTTAGAGCTTTACATTTTATTTATTTATTTATTTTTAAATATTTTTTTATTATAGTATGTTAGTCACCGTACAGTCCATCCCTGGTTTCTGATGCAAAGTTCGATGATTCATTAGTTGCGTATAACACCCAGTGCACCATGCAATA
>NW_023246608.1:0-2252 GCF_002007445.2 Ailuropoda melanoleuca | reverse complement strand
CCCCCCCCCTTTTTTTGAGATTTTATTTATTTGAGAGAGAGAGAGACAAGGAGCACGAGTTGGGGGGAGGGACAAAGAGAGGGAGAAGCAGACTCCTCACTGAGCAAGAAACCGATGTGGGACTCAATCCCAGGACCCCGGGATCATGACCTGAGCCGAAGGCAGACGCTTCATCAACTGAGCCACCCAGGTGCCCCTCCCCCTTTGCTTCTTAAGTTCTACATATGAGTGAAGTTATATGGAATTTGTCTTTCTCTGGTTTATTTCACTTAACATCATACTCTCTAGATCCATCCATGTTGTTGCAAATGGCAATATTTTAATGGCTTGTTAATGGCTGAATAACATTCCATTGTATATATACACCACATCTTTATTCACCTATCGATGGACACTTGGGCTGCTTCCGTAGTTTGGCTGTCGTAGATAATGCTGCAATAAACACAGGAGTGCATATATCCCTTTGAATTAGTGTTTTCATACTCTTTGGGTAAATACCCAGAAGTGTGATTCCTGGATCGTAGGGTATTTTTATTTTTAATCTCTTGAGGAACCTCCATGCTGTGTCCACCGGGGCTGCACCAGTTTGCTTTCCCACCCACAGCACATGAGGGCTCCTCTTTCTCCACACCCTTGTCAACACTTGCTGTTTCTTGTCTTCCTGAGTTTAACCATTCCGACACACGTGAGGTTTTACCTCACTGTGGTTTTGATTTGCATTTCCCTGATGATGTGATGCTGAGTATCTGCTCATGTGTCTGTTGTCCATATGTCTTCTTTGGAGAAATGTCTGTTCATGTCTTCTACTCATTTTTAAATTGGATTATTTGGGTTTTTTTGGTATTGAGTTTATAAGTTTTTATGTATTTTGGATACTAACCGTTTATTGGATATGTCATTTGCAAATATTTTCTTCCATTCAGTAGGCTGCCTTTTAGTTTTGTTGGTTGTTTCTTTTGCTGTGCAGAAGCTTTTTATTTAATTTTATTTAAATTCAATTAATTAACATATAGTGTATTGTTAGTTTCAGAGGTGGAGTTCAGTGATTTGTCAGTTGCATATAACACCCAGTGCTCATTCCATCATGTGCCCTCCTTAACGCCCGTCCCCACCCTTTCCCCTCCAGCCACCCTCAATTTGTTTCCTATAGTTAAGAGACGCTTATGGTTTGTCTCCCTAATTTCATCTTATTTTTTTCCCCTCTTTTCCCCTATGATCCTGTTTTGTTTCTGAAGCTTTTGATTTTTATGTAGTCCCAATAGTTTATTTTTGTTTGTGTTTCTCTTGCCTCAGAAGATGTATCTAGAAAGATGTTGCTATGACCAATAGAGAAATTACTACCTGTGCTTTCTTCTAGGGTTTTTATAGTTTCAGGTCTCACATTTAGGTCCTTAATCCATTTTGAGTTCATTTTTGTGTATAGTATAAGAAAGTGGTCTAGTTTCTCCAACATATTCATTCCTCCTTTGTTGAAGATTGACCATATAAATGTGGGTTTATTTCTGGACTTTATTCTGTTCCATTGATCTATGTGTCTATTTTTGCGCTAGTAACATACTGTTTTGATTACTACAGTTTTGTAATATAACTTGAAGTCTGGAATTATGATACCTCTGGTTTTGTTTTTCTTTTTCAAGATTGCTTTGGCTATTTGGGGTCTTTTGTGGCTCCAAACAAATATTAGGATTGTCTGTTCTAGTTCTGTGAAAAATGCTGTTAGTATTTTGATAAGGACTGCATTAAATCTGCAGATTGCTTTGGGTAGTATAGACATTTAATATTTGTTTTTCCAATCCATGAGATGGAATGTCTTTCCATTTTTGTGTGTCATCTTCAATTTCTTTTATTAATGTTTTACAGTTTTCAGACTACAGGTCTTTCATGTCTTTGGTTAAGTTTATTCCTAGGTATTTTATTATTTTGGGGAATCACAAATGATCTTGATGGCATCTAGAATAGTGAATCCTTGGAGTACCTGGGTGGCTCAGTCAGTTGAGTGTCCGACCTGGTTTTGGCTCAGGTCATGATCTCAAGTTCATGATTTTTAGCCCTGCACCAGGCTCCAGGTTTGGCATGGAGTCCGCTTGACATTCTTTCCCTTTCCATCTTGCTCCCCCTCTGCTCCTCCCCCAGCTCATGCTCTCTCTCTAAAATAAATAAAATCTTTAGAATACTGAGTTCTTTCCAGAAGATTTTCAAATTCCTTTGCCCACATCCATCAGAAGAATCACTATTTGTGGCAGATATAGCCT
>NW_023246607.1:0-2251 GCF_002007445.2 Ailuropoda melanoleuca | reverse complement strand
AACTGAGGGCCTCAGAGGGGAGGGGGGTGTGGGAATGGGATAGACTGGTGACGGGTAGTAAGGAGGGCAAGTATTGCATGGTGTCCTGGGTGTTATACGCAACTAATGAAGCATTGAACTTTGCATCGGAATCTGGGGATGTACTGCATGGTGACTAACATAATATAATAAAAAATCATTAAAATAAAAAAGTAATCTCCTGATGTAATCATTGCTAATCTCTCTTTTTAAATGAAATGCCCTCTAATCTTTTTCTTTATAGGTTTTGATATACTGAAACAAGTTATATAATAAATATAAGAATATAATAATGCTCAGCTATTCATTAAACATCAGTTATTATTGACACTAACTGTTATTTCTGTCAGACTTTTTATTTGAATTTATACCCAATAATAATGATACTGGTAACAGAATACAAAATGCATTTTGGAAGTTCCTAGTTACCCTTCTTTGACTTTGTAGTTTAAAATTTTATTTCTTCAACTACTATTTTTTTTCTGATTACACATGTAATATGTGTTTATTATGGAATGTTTTGGAAGTATAGAAAAGCATAAAGAATAATGTACAAATCACTTGTAAACCAGAAATAGCCGTGTATACCTTTTAAACTTTTTTTCTGACCATCATATTACTTTACACATATGCATCATCAAAGTATTATGAGGAGTTTTACTGTCCCTAATTTATTAAGTTTAGAGTTTTACATATCAGGTTTTCATAAAGTGAGGTGCATACATATTAAATTGCATTATATGATAGACATCTTGAAGTGTCCATCTTCTTAAGAATTTGAGAGTTTATATTTTATTATATTGTACATATGGCATTTATACTATCAAGAGTCAGCTAATTGTTCCAAAAAGTACCAACCAGGAAGCACAAATGCTAAGGATTTCTATTATTAAATGCCTTCTATCATGGAGGGCGGGGTGGTGTCTAGCGACCCTCAGAGGTGGAAGGACTTTTAGAGATCTCACTTGACGAAGAGCCAACCCCCTTCCATTATCGTGTCTTTTCATGGTTTTATCCAGTTGGACTGAGCTCGTTACCTCATAAAGCATCTATTACATTTTTGTTGAACAGTTGTCCTTTATAGATTTTTCTTAAACTGAGCCCAAATTTTATTTTCCTTTGCTTTCTACCTGTTGGTCTTAGCTCTGCTCTTCATAGCAAAACAGAACAACAAAGTACTTCAGCTTTTTTTTTGATTTTTCTCAAAGAGGGGGGTACAAATGTCTCAGGAGAATGAGATGATCTACCTTTTTGATTTATATTTTTTGTGTATTTTTAATGTATATTAATTGGTATAGTGATAAATATATATAATTGATTAATTGATAATATATGTTTGATCTCTTAAAATATGGTCAAAAAGTTTGGATACCAGTTTTCTGTCCTTTCAGTAATGCTTTAAATAACTGAAGCCTTTCTTTCGTAGTCCCTTTTCCAGCTAGGAGGTCTCTTGGGGCCTTTCTTTGACTGACCTTCATAAGATGTTGTGTGTAGACCTCTACCACCTGATTTCTCTTCCCAGAAGCTTTCTAGCTTATCCTTGTCCCTTCAGATATGGCCTGGCTGGGCAGAACATTTTGTGAGGGTAGACTCTAATGTTACATTGCACCCTGAGTTATTTAACTATCCTTTTATTGTTAGACATTTATTTATTTTTTTCCTCCGGTGTAGGGTTAGGGTTTATGGTCAGGGTTAGGGTTAGGGCCAGGGTGAGGGTGTGTACCTGGTAACCTGCAGTTTAGAGACGTTAGATATTTAAGTTCTTCCCAACTTACAGATAATGCTGTGTGCCAGTATTTGTACATGAATTCTTGTGTATCATTCTAATTATTTTCTTAGGATGACTTCCTAATTGCAAATATTCTGTTAATAAATAATTGTATTTTAAGGCATTTTACATAGATCGCCATATTGCTTCTTAGAAAGATTATATCATTTTACTATTCCACTAGAAATAAATGGAAGTATTCAATTATAGCTTTGGCAAAAATTAGTTATATTTCTGGGCACTCATATTTAATTTTACTCTGTTTAATTAGATGGACAAAATGAAATTAATTATGTTATTTTTAATTTCTTTGACTCTTAGTGTTCTAATTGTATTCTGTAATTATATTGCACTGAATGTTATCGCGTCTTTTTTTTTACTTTAATGTTTTTTTATTATGTTAGTCAGCATACAGTACATCCCCGGTTTCCGATGTAAAGTTCGATGATTCATTAGTTGCGTATT
>NW_023246606.1:0-796 GCF_002007445.2 Ailuropoda melanoleuca | reverse complement strand
CGTCCAGGAAAACACCTCCAGCGAAGAGCAGCCTTTTCACTGGTGACCCCGATTCCACATTGGGTGTAGGGTCCTGGGGAGTATCCAGCCCTTACAACCAAAAAACAAAGTGTNAACCAAGAAACAAAGTGTGAGAGGAAAGCCATTGAAGTCACGACGGCCTTATGGAAGGTGGAAAAGGAATCAAGGTGCTTTGGTACCGTGAGTGAAACACGAGGAACACAGCACTGAGAAAGGCAATTCGGCCAAAACCCGCTTTCAAAGAAATGTTTGCTCCCTGGGGAAATCCTGTCAATACTGCTGGCGGCAATGAAACGAAAAGGCCCAAAACACGTCCGTCAGAAACAACACCGTACAGGGACCGTCTTAGCACTTTCATCAGCCTTCGTGAATAGGGAAACATGAGGGAAAGTGGTCGCGGAATCCTGACGAGAGAGCACCACAGTGGTCTCTGAGATACCACACAGTCCAGGNCTCTGAGACACCACACAGTCCAGGGAAATATCAACGATCATCATCTCTCATGAGTACGGGAGCATGAATGAAAAGGTTCAGGATTTTTGAGGACTCAGCGCCCTTCCATTGGTAATAAAGCAGAGCGTCCAGGAAAACACCTCCAGCGAACAGCAGCCTTTTCACTGGGGACCCCGATTCCACATTGGGTGTAGGGGCCTCGGGAGGATCCAGACCTTAGAACCAAGAAACAAAGTGTGAGAGGAAAGCCATTGAAGTCACGACGGCCTTATGGAAGGTGGAAAAGGAATCAAGGTGCTTTGGTACCGTGAGTGAAACACGA
>NW_023246605.1:0-2251 GCF_002007445.2 Ailuropoda melanoleuca | reverse complement strand
CTTGTGTTCCCTCTCTCGCTGGCTGTCTCTATCTCTGTCAAGTAAATAAATAAAATCTTTAAAAAAAAAGAGAGAGAGAGAGAGAATTAAATGAGACAATAAGATAGAAAAAAACCTGGTGGAGCTAATTTTGGTAGAGGGACCAAGGAAAGCTTCTCTGAGGAAGTGACATTTGAGTTAAGACTCCAATGATGTTAAGGAGACAGTCGTGCAAAGATGGGGGGAAGACCACTCCCAGGTAGAGGGAATCTTTAAAACATTTCCCACATACCCCCTAAATGAACCCAAGAAGAAATCCCTAAGCCTCTCAAAATATATTGCACCCTAAAAACAACATATTTTGGAGGCACCTGGGTGGCTCAGTCAATTGGGCAACCGACTTTTAATTTTGGTTCAGGTCGTGATCTCAGGGTCATGTGATGGAGCCCTGCATGGAGCTCTGTGCTCAGCAGGGAGTCTGCTTCCCTCTCTCTTTCTCTCTCTCCCCTTCTTCCTCTGCCCCTCCCACTGCTCATGCTCTCTTTCTCTAAAAATAAATAAATAAATAAATCTTTAAAAAAAATTAAAACAACCTATTTTGAGCAATAGAAAAAGGCATCTAATCTTAAAGTAGCATTTCTTATATTCTGCCCCTCATCTGCGTGCTTGAGAAATGGTTGATTTTGGCCACCCGGAGCTGGCTGCCTTTTATTGCTGCCTGTACAGACTTCTGAATATGAGGCCAAGGAAACCCTAGACACTGAAAACATATCATTGCAAAGTTACATATTTGGAGATTAGGAGAGGAAGCAATAATTTGTGAAGCCATCTAATGTAAAATAATGTAGTGGTTTGGGGAGGTGAGATGGAATTGGATTTGATTTCTAGCTCAGCACTCAGAGCGGAGTGACCTCTGACTCTCTGCTTCCTCAGCCATAACAGTAAAGTTTTTATAAGGATAATAATGATCATGTAGGGAAAAGTGTTTAACATGTTTATATATAGTAAGTTCTCAGTAATTGTTAGTTAGCATATCGTTAAAAATAATCTACACAATGTGTTAGTTCAAGGATCCCTAAGCTCCTTCACTCAGCTTAGCACCCCGCTGGGGCCTGTCACAACCATAAAAGAAGTATCAGAAATGGTAACTTGTTCACGTTCACTCAGCTGGCAAATGACAGAGCTGAGATTTTAACCTAGAACAATCTAACCCAAGTACCATATTCTTAACTACTCATTTACTGCCATTATGTAATTCAAAAGGTGATAAATCACATGGTCTCAAGATGAAAGAGAAAGTTTGGCAAAGGAAGGAGCCCTGGAAATAACTCTTAGAAAAGCATAGGCTCTGTGTAGACTGAGAAGAGAGAGAAGGTATTCCCGGTGGAAGGGGGAAGCCTAAGAGACAGAAGCGGTAACAAAGAGATGAACCCACCCGATTGGTTTGTGTGGGGAAAGAGACCAAAATGTGCGATATCATCAGTCTCCCTGTTGGGACGTAAATCTGACAGGCCCCTTATTAAGCAGATCCCTTCATGTTTTCTGACTCTCTTTCCTCCCCTTCCTAGAGAATTAACTAACCTGCTCTTCAACCTCTTTCAGGCTCTTCGAAACCCTCCAGTCACTCTTTTGGTCTGTCTTTGGCCTTTTAAATCTCTATGTCACCAATGTGAAAGCCAGACACGAGTTCACAGAGTTTGTGGGAGCTACCATGTTTGGAACATACAACGTCATCTCCCTAGTCGTGCTGCTGAACATGCTGATTGCCATGATGAACAACTCCTACCAGCTTATTGCCGTGAGTAGCTTTGCTTTACAAGGGTGATTACTTTATTTCAGGAGTGGTTGCATTGGCCTGGAGCCCACTGGAAGCTCAATGAAGCAGTGTGTCTGCCTTGAGTATTTTCCATTAGCTTTCCCAGTTGTTAGAGTGAGTTGTTTCTCTCTAAGGCAACTCAGTTTAGACTTTGAGTCCATTGAATCTCAGTAATCTAGAAGAGGATGTTCTAGTTAATAAGACTTTCTGGTAGCCGGTTAAAAATATGTTTAAAACTCTGAATCTATTTTGTTGCTTTAGAAAAGAAAGCTCAGGAGGTATGAGCAGAGTTTGGCTATAACTTGTTACCCCACTAATCTCCAGGGTGGATTGAGCTGACTCGTTCTCTAGGCAGGAGGGTCTTATCTCCCTCTTCACTGGAAACATGTCCCTCACAAAACTGAGCACGTTCTCAGACCGCGAGTGCCTAATTTTTGATCAAGGATATATGAGTAA
>NW_023246604.1:0-2251 GCF_002007445.2 Ailuropoda melanoleuca | reverse complement strand
TACCTTCTTAGATCCTGGGAATTTCTCTTATTATCATAGTTACATCAGACAAATTAGGCTATTTTTCTTTGGAGAATCTTGTCAATGTTTTCATATTGCTTGGGATTTTTTGATCACCCAATTTACAAAGTCCACTTCCTTATAAATTCAGGGTAGGGGGATTCCAGGAGAATATCCACAAGGAGAATTTATGGGAGAAGTTGCAAGGATGATGAAACAGAAGAAGACACAGTTATTTTTGGCATTGCTTATCCCTTGCACTTGACGTAACATGATAGCCCCACCCTTCCGTGCTCCATAAATCCAAAAAGCCATCAAAAGCAACTGCAAACTGATCCTTCGTTCCATTCATGTTGCAGAGTGAATATAAACGTCAGACAGGTCAGCCCCTCATCAGGTTTCATTAGGAGATAAGTTTTATCAGGATAAAATTTCCAAGTTAGAGCTGAAAACCTGGCTTAGGAGGGAAAGAAAGAGAGAGTTGATCAGCATGATGGGTAGAAGGTAGAAGAAGGGCCTTGCAAGTTCAGGAAGGCATAGTTGAGCACAGCTGGCCTAAAACAGCAATTCTCAAGCTTTTTGGTCTTCATATTCTTATTGAGGACCCCAAATAGCTTTTGTTTGTGTGGGTTACATTTAGCGCTACTTGCTAGATTCAATTCAAAGAATTAAAAGTATACTTACTTAAAAGTATACTAAAAAGTTAACAACAAACCATTAGATGTTAACAAGTAGAATATTTTCATGAATAATGTTTCTGCAAAAAATTTAGTGAGAAGACTGGCACTGTTTTACATTCTTTGCAAATCTCTTTACTATCTGCCTTAACGGACCACACTAGATTTTCATATCTGCTTCCACACTGAATCTATTAAGCTATTGTATGTCATGGGGCATCTGGAAAACTCCAGTATGTCCCTGTGGGCAGGGAATGAAAGAGGCAAATGATGTCCAGGTGATGTTCTGAAAAGCATTTGAGCTCATGCAACCCCTGTAAAGGTCTCTAGGACTCCCAAGATCCCTGGATCATACTTTGAGAACTGCTGACCCAAGATAGGGGATGCAAATAAGATGGTTTTCATTGACCTAGCTGAGAGCCTGCTAGCATCTCTTCAATCAGTTCCCCTTCAGTGCTATAGAAGTACCTACTGGGGGGTAAAGCCAGAAATTAACTCCCGCTATTGATTCCCCTTTCTGGGGCATGTGACTTTAGAATGAATGTCTGAAGCAAGCTCTGTTTCCTTGAAGATAAGCAGTTGCCTTTGGTCGCCCAGATCAAAGTTTCAGAAAAAGATGACAGACAATGATCATATAAAGTTGTAAGAGCTCTTACAACGATGTTCTCAAGGATGGAGGAGTTACTCTGGAAGGATCTGTTGGGGCTACAGAGCGCATAACTCCATCAATCAAATACTTCTAGTAAGTGTGCTTGGGGGACACAAACGAGTAGACCTCAGGCATAACCCAGGCTTTCAGGCAGCTCACATTCTATTTCAGAAAAGAATATATTAGAATGAAATCTAAGCTAGCATACAGCCACATGCGACATCCTGTGGGATACTATAACATGTTAAAGAAATTCAGAGAAGAAAGGAAGGAGGTGGGTTAATCAGGACAAGTCTATACAGAAGTAAAGTTCTTCTAGGTGTTTTCAGAGGCACAGGAATGGGGAAGCAAAGAGTGGGAGAGCAGAGTGGTTCATTAAAGACCTCCCTCCTCTGTACAACAAAATTGTCTTCAGAAATGATCTTAAAGTAAAACAAATAATAATAAAGGCCAGAAAAGAAAATACAAAAAAATTGTCTTCTATTAAATTTTGTGTATATATAATTAGGCCAATAATTAATGATTGTAATACAAAAAAGAGGGGGAAAGTAATGGATTAATAATTTTTAATTATAATAAAGTATTTTTTGAAGGCACATAAAAGAAGCACTTCCAAAGGAGTCAACTTCGTAAGGTTCAGAGAAAGATTTATACATAACACTGCAGTCAGACAAGCCTCGCTTTTTTAGCCTTACAATCCTTGTGCTGTCAGTGTTTATTTTGAATCTACTTTTAAACGCAGGAATATATAGTATCTCAAGGCTTAGAGACAGAAACCGTGCTGGAAGCAACCTCAATTCCTCATGAATTTACACTTTGTATTAGTCAGGGTTCTCTAGAGAAACAGAGCCAATTGGAGACATGATGGATGGACTGATGGATGATAGATAGATAGATAGATAGATAGATAGATAGATAGATAGAT
>NW_023246603.1:0-1590 GCF_002007445.2 Ailuropoda melanoleuca | reverse complement strand
GCCAGAGGCACCCACGCAGTCGCCAAAAACGGTCGCGACACAAAAGAAGCTGGGAATGGACACACAGGCGCGTGCCCGCACGCCCGGACCGAGGGACCCCTCGCCTATTAGGGGTGTCACCCTCCACACTAGAGTGCGCGGGCGGCAGAGGAATGCGCATAGGAAGGGGCTACTCCCACCCTCGAACAGATGCCACGAGGGGCCCAAGCTAGCTGAAGGGGCCCGTAAGACAAAGGGGACACACCCACTGGGGCCGACAAAGGCGGCCACACCCCCAGCGCACCGGCACCCCGACCCACGCAGACACACCGCGGACACCACAGCGAGCGACGCGGGGCGACGCGCACACACCCACACTCACCACACACCCACGGAGGGGGTGTGGAGGGCCCCTCTCCCCGGGCATCTCGGCTGCAGCGCGATAACGTGACACATCCGGGAGCCCCGCCGCGCGCCAGATGTGCACTCACCGGGGCCCGCCGCCCGCGAGCCTCGGACGCAGGCCGCCGCCGCCGCCGCCGCCGCCGCCTCGGGCCCTAGACGTCTGCCAGGGGGCGGGCGGGAGCGGGCGGCGGCGCAGGCGGCAGGCGCGTCACGTGTGCAGTGCACAGGCGCAGTCGTGCAGCCCCGCCCCCTTCCGCGGCGGCGAGCGGAGCGATCCGGCTGTCCCCCGCGCTCGCGCCTCCAGGCCGGCAGGGGTCGCGGTGCGCCTGCGCCTCGGCGGGGATAGGGGGCTGTAGCGACCCGTCCTTTCCTTTAGTTTTTCCATCTCTCGCCCCCGCGGAGGCTTTCCGGAGGCGCTTGCGCGGGGGACTCGGCGCTGAAGTGGCCGAGCTGTTGGGAGGGGCCTGAGTGGGCGCTTCAAGGACCCAAGGTCGAGGGCCTCCCCCACCCCACCCCCCGACCCTTGAATAAGAAACTGAAGCTCCCCGGAGAGGGCAGGGCTCGGTCCCGGGCACCGTGGCCCAGACCTGGGGAGGCGCGCGTGCCCCGAACCGGGCCCCGCCAAGCCCTTTCTGCAGGGAGGCTAAGCTTGCAGGGCAGGAGCGGCGTCTGTCCTTTCCTTGCTCTCCTCTCCCCTCCGCTGCAGGGTGCGCGCTCTCTGGCTGGTGTGGTTGTGCGCGCACGCGAGGTCTGGGGACGCATGCGAGCGGTGTGTGTTGGAGGTGTGTGCGCAGGGTGGCGGTGTGCAGCAGTTTAGGCTAGGAAAAAAACTGCAGAGGCTGTGCCCATGGCAACGCGATGAGGCTGCAACGCACCAGTGATGAAAGGGAGTAAATCACTGACGATGATTGTGTTTCTTTCCCGCAGATTGTCTAAAGCCACAGGGGAAAATGGTGGAAAACTCACCGTCGCCATTGCCAGAAAGAGCGATTTATGGCTTTGTTCTTAAGCTCCCAATTTGGCTTCAGTAAGTACTTTCCTGATGGATGGCCAGGGCCTTTTTCTGGTGTTCAAGGACAAGGAAATTACTGCATTTGTTCTTAGAATGTGCACATATGAGCTGTGATTCTTGCCTCCTATGTCTCTTTTTAAGAAAACCTGAAGGGAACTTGTGTTTGCTATTTTATATGGCCGACACTAGTTTAA
>NW_023246602.1:0-2249 GCF_002007445.2 Ailuropoda melanoleuca | reverse complement strand
ATGTGGGTCCAGATCCAAAGCTGACCAGACCATAGTGAGAATAGAAATAAATAAAACAGCGATTTGTCTCATTTTCTATTTGTTTAATTACCCAAGTTGACGTACGAATGTATCGTTAAAAATACAGCTCTACTTGGTCCTATTTTGCATCTTGCTTTCCCGGTTCAGCTTTTTCTGCCCCTAAGTAACTCTTAACATACTTCAGTGCTTTAGAAATAGCCTTATCCAAGCTAATGACATGAAAATAAGGAGTAATGTATACTCAATTGTACATAATAGGGTTGTAATTCCATGGAGAGATGCCTGAGTGCTTTGCTAATGTCATCAGAAATTCAACACGGGATTCCAGGCTCCAGTTAACGTGTGGGATGGTTTGACTGGTTTGCCTGGGAGGCAATCTGAGCTGACTTTCTTGCAGGATGCTGCTCTCAGTGGGGCCCCTCTAGGGAGCATGGGTAGCGGAGAAGCGGAGGTGACGGTGGGGTCTACCAGCTCTTCTTAATGCATTAGAACGCCCTTCCACGGTCCTGCCTCAAAAGAATACGACACCAGGGAGCTTCTCGGTGTAAAGTGTGTTCAGTGGAGACTGACATTCCCAAATCGTAATAACACAGTATTATTTTCAATATAGGTCATTTGCCCAGATTTCTCGTAGTGATCCGAAATCTTGAGCTCGGCATTCACACTCCAGCAGACCATTGCGCTCTAGTTATTAAGCTCCTTCTGTTTCTGCCACACCAGTCTCCAATAAGTAGTAAATGACCGCTTCATGCAAGACTCCGTGCTCAGCTGCACTGGACCTGGGAGTGTCCCTTGTAGGGCTAAGAGGACCATAAGGGGAGCCCACTTGGTGTGTCCCGAGGTGGTGGGGCAGTGTTGCACACAGTGGAACCAGGACCATTGTCTAGAGGAGCCAGGACATCAGCTGAAGCTGCCCGTGGAGTCCGGTTGGAGCTGAAGCAGGGCCAAGAGTGACGATGTTGAACGATCATTACAGCCCCACCTGGGAGCACATGGGTCGGAGGAACCGCGGGAGGCCAGGCAGTAAGGAAAAACAACAGTCAAGAACAGTAATGGTTTAAATCTTACACCTTGCAAAGTATTTTCCCATGCATGACTTCATGTAATTCTCACAAAACGCCATGAATTCCAGGAGAAGCCCCTTAAGTCACATGACCTAGTCAACATTTCTTAGCCTGGGATCCAAAAATCCCTTGAAACTCCAGGTGTGAGGCTGGTACAGGTGAGACCCTCCCCTCTCTGTGCTTAGAAGCACACAATTCGGTTAAGTCATTTCATCTCCCTGGCTCAGCTCCCTCATCTTCAAAATCAGAATGCAAATATTACTTTTCTCACGGTGTTGTTTACATAATGAAGTGAGTTAGTAGATGGCACATAGTAATCCCTATAGAAGTTATTACTACTGGGTACATTTTTTTTGGAGAGACGGCCTCTTGCTTTCACCAGATTTTTGAAGTGGTATAAACGCCTCTCCCCCCAAAACAAAGCACACTTGAGCTAGAGGAGGGGAATGACACGTGATTAGCTCTGTCGCCCCACCCCACAAGGTGGCATGAGCTGCTGGGATTCCAGTGTGGTGGCACAGGATGGGGACATAGGCTGGGCAGGGGCCGCTGGCCCTGCATCTAGGGAAGGGTGAGGACGACATCCACAGAGGGCGTGCATGTGCTGGACACAGGCTAAGGTCTCTGCGTACTGTGTGGCCGTCGCTTCTCGGTGCCATGGGCCCAGAGCGGGGAGTCCCATTGTTACCTTCACTTTACAAAGCAGGAGCAGAGCTCAGAAATTCCCCGACCAAGTCAGAGCCCTTCTGGTTCTTGGGGACAGGCTGGTAACGTTGAGATGGAGGCAGTGTTCGAATGGGGCCTTGACTGTCCTTAGGATCTAGGAGAATAAGGAGCTGGAGTGGGGAGAGGGGGCAGGGCCACACCCCTGGGGCTCTGCTGGGGAAGGTCCTGAGCAGAGCCCAGGTGGGCCACAGATTGCTGCAAAGAGCTGGCAGTAACTTGGTCTAGTTCAGGTGCAAAAGGGGTAGTGTGTGGGCAGTTCCCCTTTCCCTTTGTCTCATCTCGATATCTCCTGAAAACAGAACTCTTTCTATTAGGTCTTCAGGATTTTTTTTTTCCTTTCTTATTTATTTATTTATTTATTTAAAAGATTTATTTATTTATTTATTTATTTATTTATTTTAAAGATTTATTTATTTATTTATTTGACAGAGAGAGAGA
>NW_023246601.1:0-2250 GCF_002007445.2 Ailuropoda melanoleuca | reverse complement strand
TTGATGCAATGTTCCATGATTCATTATTTGCATATAACACCAAGTGCACCATGCAATATGTGCCCTCCTTAGACACCAGACAAATATTAACAAGGAATATAAAATATTTGATGTCTGTGTATTTGTCTTTTTAACTGAGATCTTCTAATACTCTAGATTGGAAGCACTGGTTTTTTAAAGAATTTCCTTTAAGCCATAATCGTACAGATGAAAAGTGGCATACAAGGTTATATAAAGTTTGTCTCTCTCCTGTGGAGAGTAAAAGGTATATATGGCTGACTGGCTACTCTCAGAAAATTTGGAGGAGAAAATTAAATTTTCTAGGCAGTGACTGAAAAAAAGACTAACTTGTTTTCAGGATTGAGAATTAAGGCCCATTACTGAGGGGGAGAAGAGATTACAAGAGAGTAGTCTCAGCTATGCATGGGCTCCTAATTTCTCCATCCTCTCTGCAAAACCATATTAAATGTCATAAGGTTGGTGGGGCGGAGACCACCAGACACAGATTTCCTCCAGCTGTGAAGCCATTTCCTTTGCACTGAGAGAAAGTCTCCCCCTGCAGGCACTACCACCTCTGTTTTCCTCCTTTACTTGATAGAGTAAATCTGACTTCTCCAGGTCAAAGGGAACTAAGGAATCTTCAACAGAATCCACTTGGAAGGTAGGAGATTGATTTATTTAGTTCATTACTGTACTCTTGACTTTGATGTCCAGATGAAGGCTGTTCTGGTTTTCTATGGCTGCATCACAAGCTGTCCCTAAACTTCAGTCCCCAGTGTCATACAGGCATTGCATTATAGCTCATGATTCTGTAGGTCAGATACTGGGGCAGGGCTCAGCTAGGCAATTCTTCTGTTGCATACGGCATGACGAAGGTCACGTTGGAGGATCCTGCGGGTGGATGAGCCACTCTGGACGATTAAAGACAGTATGACTCTCATGGCTAGCTCCTTGGCGGTGACGGCCAGAAGCCTTGAATCAAACGGTCCCGTCTATCAAAGCATCTCTCTAAATAGAGGGTCTCAGAGTAGTTGGAGTTTTCACACAGAAGCTCAGGGCTTCCAGAGACCCAGAGACCCAGGTGAAAGCTGCAAGTCCCACAATAACATTTTTTGCTGTGTCCTGTGCAGTCAAGCCATTCACTAAGACAAGCCCAGATTCACTGGGTGAGTTATTAACACTTCACCTCTCTCTCCATGAAGGAGTCACAGAGAATTTGCCTCAATCTGTCATCTGCCATTAAGTCTGTAGTCATCAAGCACAGGTTGGTGGAAGCAGCCCATTAAATTTCTAGGGCAATACAAAATTAAAGATTCACACACTTAACCCTCAGTCTGTCCTCCCAACCCCATGTAGACTTCATTGCAATAATTCCTTAAAAGCAGTGCAGTGTGAATTCTCATAGTAGCTTTCTTCACCCACCCTTACAAATTTTGCCTCTGGGATCATCACCCGAAGCAGTGCAGAGCCACCCAGTCCTGTCTCAAAGACCCCTGCCTCAGACCTGTGGGTAGAGCTCCTCAGTCCCACCTCGGAATCCCAGACCTCCACTGGTCTAAGAGCAAAGATAAAAAATATTACCAATTTCCACAGTTGGTGCCATTAAATGATTCTATACTTATAAATGGAACCAATGCTTTGAAAATAATGAAGGATATTATCTACCCTAGAACGATTTACTTCATTTCTGGGGTGAGGTGATGTGAAGTTGTCAGTGGATGAGGGGTATATATATTAGCTTTTTTGTGACAAAAATAATACAAAAAGACATTTTTGATGTAAAATATTGAACACTATAGTTCTAACGTACCTGAGTCAGCTCAGGTTGCCATAGCAAAATACCTCAGACTGAGTGTCTTAAACAACAGAATTTTTTTTCATAGTTCTAGAAGCTAGGAAGTCCAAGATCAAGATTCCAGCAGGTTCTCTCTCCCTGGCTTGCAGTCAGTGGTTTTGTTTTCATGTGGCCTTTCCTCTGAGTACACGCAGAGAGAGTGAGCTAACTCACTGCTGTCTCTTCTTCCAAGGACACTGACCCTGTTGGCTCAGGGCCCCACCCTTATGACATTTTTTTAACCCTAATTACTTCTGTAGAGGCCCCATCTCCAAATACACTGGGGGTTAGGTCTTCAACATATGAATTTGGGGGTGGCACACACAAACTCAGGCCACAGCAGAAGAGCAGACCTGCCCTCTTCCCAAGCCCCTGCTTTGTGATTCAAATACAGCTTTTTGGAAAAAAAAAAAAAA
>NW_023246600.1:0-2250 GCF_002007445.2 Ailuropoda melanoleuca | reverse complement strand
GAAGGCAGACGCTTAACGACTGAGCCACCCAGGCGCCCCTAGAGGCCACTTCTTGATTGGAGAAGCCACAAAGGACTTGTGGCCATGTTTTCGTCTCCTGCTTTATTGAGCTATCCTTGAAATATTGGTGTAAGTTTAAGGCATATAGGCTGTTGATCTGATACACTTCTGTACTGCGAAATGAGAAGACCTGTGACCACTTTTAATCTACCACGCAGGGTAAGGGAACACAAGTGATGGGCTGTATTATATTAAATAGAGCGATCAGAAGAGTCCTCTCTGATGAGGTGTTATTTGGGCAGAGGCCTGAATGAAGTGAGGGAATGAGCCGTGCAAACATCTGCAGTGTTCCAGGCAGATGGAACAGCGAGCTACAGCTCTGAGGTCAGGCCAGTGCGGTTCTTTGCTTTGACGATAACACCGCGATATGAAGGCTTTAAGGGAAGGTGCTCTTCTGTTACTCATCCAGTCCTCCTTGCGTGACGGTAAAGAATTCCTGAATGGGCTGAGCAAAGTTAAAAGGGGAATCCCTGATTTGGAGACACTGAGATGTGAGGGTGAATCCTTCCTAAAATCTAAGACGAGTAAGAGTCCATCTGAGTGGATCAAGTTTTGAGTCATTGGAGGGAAAGGTGTAGGATTCATGAAGGAATGGAGCAGAGCAGAGCAGGAGGGTTTATGCTGTAATTACCCAAGATCACCACGGGAGTCTGAGTGTAATCGGGTAATTAGTGTGTGTTGGGGGGGGTGCAATTATCCGGCTCACTGGCTGCCAGACGGTTGTCACTGCTCTTCTGGCCCTTGGGCCGGGTTTCTGGCTCTACCTGTGGCCTATTAAGTGTAATGACCCCTGTCATGTAGGGGAACCTGTCATTATCTCTGTGTTAACAGTAGTATTTACCCACAAAACCTGCCAAGTCACTCTGTGATTAAAGGGCCTTGGCGTGGTCCCCTGCCCTGGCATTGGATAGTCCTCTCGTGAAAGTAGTCAGGGCAGGGATGGCTTGAAAAGGTGGAGAGAAGTTGGCCTGGGGTCATCCTGGGGGGTCAAGAGGGACACTGTACCTGGACTGTACCACAGACTTCAGCCACAGGAATCTGGAGACACCAAGGCAACCCCCACACAGTCAGGCACATTTCCACCTGGGGCTAACTCATTGGCCACTGAGGGAAACAAAAGTCAACTTTAAAATCTTGAAGGTTAAAAAAATATAAATAAAAAAATATAAATAAAATAGTGAAGGTTGAGGGGCACCTGGCTGGCTCAGTCGGTGGAACGTGCAACTCCTGATCTCAGGGTTGCGAGTTCGAGCCCCACCCTGGGTGTAGAGATTACTTGAAAATAAAAATCTTTAAAAAAGTAAATTTTAAAAAATATTGAAGGTTGATTATCTCTTCTGAAGTCTCTCATAGCGGTGGTAGGGAGGGAATCCTGGCACATAGCATAGAGCAGAACTCGGCAAAGTCTTCCGTGGCTCTTACTCCCTACTCCCCAATCACCTCGTACTGTCTTCCCCACAACGCAAGCACCCCTCTCTTTCAGCAGGGCCTCCCCTGCCTTTGGAGCTCCTTTGTCACAGGTGGTTCCAAATCTTCTCTAATGAAAATCCGATTGGCTCTTGGTCTTGTGCATTTCTCCTCTCCCGTTCCCCTGTCGTTGCAACAAGGGCACAAACACAGAAGACCCCTTAAGAGGATGGAAGGAGCAAAGCTGTGATCACCTGTGGGCCAGCAGTCTGGCCCGGGCCGCCTAAACAACACTGTGGGGAGCATCCGCATCCATATACCTTTACACCCAGGGCTGGACTTTTCTGTACGACAAATCCCTGGACTTGGGGTGACTGAGTATGAATCTTTTAATCTGAAAAGATAGTGCTGAATTATGTCTAAAAGATTATGCGCGTTTAAACTCCTGCTAATCATGTATTAGGATGCATGTTTCTCTGCTTCCTTTCCAACTTCGGCTGCTACTACTTTTTCTTTTGGGATTTTATGTATTTATTTGAGAGAAGAGAGAGAGAAAGCACGAGTGGGAGGAGGAGCAGCGGGAGAGAGAAGCAGACTCCCCGCTGAGCAGGGAGCCCCATGCGGGGCTCAATCCCAGGACCCTGGGACCATGACCTGAGCTGAAGGCAGACGCTTCACTGAGTGAGCCACCCAGGTGCCCTTAGTTGCTACTACTTTTTAAAATTGCCTCCATTGTTTGCTGATTGTACGTGTGACACATGTTCATTGTAAAAAAAAAAAAAA
>NW_023246599.1:0-2249 GCF_002007445.2 Ailuropoda melanoleuca | reverse complement strand
GCAGACTCCCTGCTGAGCAGGGAGCCCAATGTGGGGCTTGATCCCAGGACCCTGAGATCATGACCTGAGCCAAAGGTAGAAGCTTAATCAACTGAGCCACCCAGCCCCCCCCACCATATGACTATTTCTATTTAAATAATTTAAATCAAATAAAATTTATAATTCAGTCCCTCAGCTATCTTAACAGCCAGCATTCAAGTGCTCAATTGTCACAGGTAGCTGGTGGCTACCATACTGGAAAGTATAGATAGGGAATATTCCCATCATGACAGAAAGTACTATCAGATAACATTGATAAACTTGGTGGCCTTGATAGCATTTCATAAAGTGTTCTGAAGAACACTAGCCTGGTTAAGATGCTGTAATGGTGGCTAAGTTCATCTGGAAAATTCTGCATCCACACCCCCGCCTTACGTATCAGAGTATTAACATCATGGAAACTCAAGACTCAAGTTCTAACATCAGACAGATGTGAGTTTGAATTCTCGCTCTACCACTTATAGCAGTGTGACCTTGAGAAAGTCATTTATCTTTGAACCTCGGTTTCTTCATTTGATGAATGAGAATAACTGAACTCATTAGTACTGTCACAATAATGAGATAATCCACAAAAAATTTAGCAAAGTACTTCACAAATACAAAAGTCTCAACAAATGTAAGCTCTAATAGTTATTTTTTAAAGTGCAGAGAAGTCCTATTTAACTTTGTTTAGTCCAGCATTTCCCAAATCCACTATCACCAAACTTTTTTTAGAATACATGAAAGAGAGAATAATACCCCCCCCATCAAAGAGGCTTGTGCCCTAAGAACCTGCGAATATTTACCTCACATGGCAAAAAGGACTTTTCAGGTGTGAAGTAAGGATTGTGAGATGAGAAGACCCTGGATTATCTGGTGGGCCCAATGTAATCACAAGGGTCCTTTCTATGAGGGAGGCAGTAGGCTCAGAGTCAGAGAAGAAGACACCATAAGAAAACCAGAAGTCAGAGGCGGGTTTGGAGGAAGATGCTGTGCTGCTGGCTTTGAAGATGGAGGACAGACCACAAACCAAGGAGTGCAGGCATCCTCTAGGAACTGGGAAAAATAAGGAAAAGGATTCTCCCCTATAGCCCCTAAAAGGAATGCAGCCCTGCTGACACTTGATTTTAGGACTTTTGATCTCCAGGACTGTGAGATGGTTTGTACTGTTTTAAGGCTCTAAGTTCATGGTAATTTACTGCAGTAGAAATAGGAAACCAATAGAGAATAACCTGAAATCATCTCTCAAGGTACTGATGTCCCATTGGGAGGCTTATCTGGTAGAAGGAGCTGGACCCAGTATCAGCAATGCAGGGTCTAGCTCAGTTCAGCAAGTAACCTGTTTTGTAACTACTGTCAGGTCAGAAACTCCAGGGTGCTTCAATTTCTTCTCCAAAGTTATGACATTATCAACTCCTTTACCTAATTTTTAAAAAGTGTGTGACAGTAAAAATTACAGACCTACTTCATGAGAGTAACTCCAACTTGCATATTTCAACTCTTGTTAATTACAAGTACTCAGCAGAGGGGTAAAAAAAATGCATGAAGTAGGAAAGTTTTAGAAGAATGTCCTGAACTTTCATTAAGGATTTATAATGAGGGGCTGAAAAAGATTCATTTTTGTACGTTAACGCACTCAGCCTCAAAGCTACCTGAACCAACATTGTATATACCCAGTTGAAATACTGGGAATCAAGTTCTTGTGTTCCTTCCCCTCCACTCAAACATGTTTTCTTTCAAAGATTTGCAATATGGTATTTACTCATTAAGGATGTTTAACACAAGTTTTTTAAACTTTTTTTCCCCTCCCAAGAGGGAGGACAAAACTGAGGGATCTCAAGAGCTGCCTCACTCACTTTAAAAAGAAAGACAAATCCCAGACTCAGGGATAGCAATGTCCTTTCTTCTTCCTTAACCTGCCGTGGAAAACCCGGTGATGGCCACACCTCTGAACACCGCACATTCCTTCCCCAGCTCATCCTTTGCTGGGAGGTCTGTGACAATACCACACGCCACCTGCTGGATTTGGTGGTCATAGAAACAGCCCTAGTCAGTGCCGAGGAAATCATCCCATCAGGATGGGCACCAAGGCAGCAAGAGTATAATACCAAAAACCACTGAATTATACACTTGGAGCAGCTCATACGGCACGTGAATCATAGTTCAATCAAGTTCTTTTTTTTAAAAAGAAGGTCAAAGAAATGGACATGGCAAAGGAGTTTTTTTTTTTT
>NW_023246598.1:0-2248 GCF_002007445.2 Ailuropoda melanoleuca | reverse complement strand
TCCCTTCAAGCAGGGCTGTGGGTCTGAATGGAGAGGAACTGTCAGAGGATATCGACATTTAATGTGTCAAATAAAAAGGAATGGTAGCCAATTAGCAAAGAGATAAGGAGCCCGCTACCCATGGCTGGTTACTTATCACTTAAATGTGGTCCACCTTAAAATGTGGAATTGATATGACTGTAAGTATAAAATGCACACAAATATCAAAAATGCCCCCCCGCCCCCGCCAACACCAGCTCCAAATGCTCTCAGCCCCTTCCAGCAGTGAAGATGTTGGTTTCATAATCCACAGTTCCAGAAAGAACCAGGGTGGAAGGGATGGCCTTAGCCCCAAGCAAAAATACTACAATTTCCCATTCTTCCTACCGAAAGTTCAGTAGTTTCTCATGAACAAACACTTCTCATTTAGCTGCATGACTTAGTCAATTTTCAGAGACTGAAATGGCTGTTTTTGATAGTGTTGTCCAGTTTTCTTTTTGTAGGAAGAGGATTTGCAAACTTCCTTACTTCTTCCTGTTGGAAGTAGCTACTCAAAGCCACTCACTTATACTTAGATAAAGCTCAATCAGTTATCCACATTTCAGCAGTTCTCTTTTATTCAAAAAATTAAATGAAAATGACAAATAAATAAATAAAAAGAAAGATTACTAGAGAATGATTTAGAACCAAAACTGAGTTGTAAATTGCAGGGTGACACTAGAGGGTCTTTACTGCGATTCAAATTTTAAAGCCCTTATATAGGTCCCTTTATTCCCTGATGTGGGAAAACTCCAATGTTTTTCTCCAGCTATTAGCAGAAGTACTTGAATGGTTTTAAAAGCTTTCAATTTTCCAGTACATAATAGACAATAATATTGCAGCATTTGCGTGTGCTTTGAAGCTACAATGTCCGGACAGTTTTTAAATGGATTCTCTTACTACTATTGTTAACTCTTGGGTTTAGTATTTATTTATCAACGGAGAAAATTTAAAAGAAGTTAACAGTTAAGGGGAAAATGTGCCTCAAATCACCCAGGTAGGTTAATACTGGATTCACACAATTCCCTTTCATTCTGATACTTTCAAAATACCTTAATTTTTTACTCAACCCGGGGAGAGGTGGGGAGACTGCAAATAGGCTCATTTGGTTGATGGAATCAGGTGTTATCCTAGGAACCATAATGTCCCTGACACTATGACAAATAATCTGGCAGATTAATGACTAGAATCCAATCATCTTCTCTTCTTGTTCCCTCCCTGAGCTCTGAAAAGTCTTCCGTGTGTCCTTTACATGATTCATTTCCTGTACCTCGTATTTCACTGAGCCATACTTCTGTCCATTTATCCTGTGGCAATTTTCAGCTCTTACTTTCATTTTCCTTTTTCCAGTTTCAGACTACACCCTAGCCCTGGTTAGACATTACCTTACAGAAATGAGGACAAAGATCTCCAACGGAAAACTGCAGATAATTTAAACCTCTTGACTAGGACCAAAGTCACCAAAATGCCTCCACCTTCCATTATGTGGTCTAATCTCCCCTTCTCCCTGAATTTCTATTGCAAACTCCACCTCTTTCTCCTAGTTTCATGCAATATGTGCTCAGATGTAGGCCCTTTTCAAAACACACCAAATCTTCACAAACCATACGCATTGCAGTTTCTTTAGAATTCTTTAAATGTAAATATTAATGCAAATACAGTCTCACATTCATACATATGAGAAAAACACTAAGAAATCTGGGATGGGAATCAGAATTCTCAGGAATTAGAGATTTCTGAGAGAAAAATGCCACTTAAAATGGGCTTTGCAAGACAGATGAGAGGGAAGACCACTTTATCCATTCACTCCTTTTTCAGATTTTTAATTTATAAGAAATTGTATCCAACAGTCATAGGAAACCAATCTACCATTAACTGGACATTGTGCTCAATTCTTTTTCAATATTACATCTAATTCTCACTACTTGGAGTATCCTGTCCTTCTTTGTCCTTAGACTATTTATACCTTATACATTAACAGCTTGGCACAAGCAATAGTGAAAATTTGAATCAACTTTCTCTTCCACAAAAGAAACTGTAGTACTTTTGGTGCGCCTAGCCAGCGCAGTCAGTAGATCATGCAACACTCACTCTCGGGGTCGTGAGTTCAAGCCCCACAGGGGGCATGAAACCTACCTAAAAAATTAAAATTAATATTAAAAAAAAGAAATTGTAGTACTTTTAATTAAATGACACTTGTGAAAACAGGAAGTTCATACTCCACATGCAC
>NW_023246597.1:0-2248 GCF_002007445.2 Ailuropoda melanoleuca | reverse complement strand
TCTTTATCATCTGATTCCATCTTCACAAACCACACAAAGAAGAAGAAGATGGTGTCACCATTTGCAGATAAGGAAATGAGGACCACCAGAGGTGAAGTGACCATTAAAAAGTGCTATAAATATTCAAAAATGAAAGATCACTGTGAGCTGGAAATAGGCTGAGAAGACGTTATGGTGGACTGGCGTTGATTTTTGGAGAAAGTGTAGTACTCAGGTGGAATTAAAGTCATCAGGAGTAGCACTTCCAGTCAGGGAAAGGGAAAGAGGGCATGAGTGAGGGCAGGTGGTGAGAAGGCCAAGTGACAACAGTGAGAGTTCATGATGAAGAGTTAGGAAGACACAAAGTGCAGAAGTTGGTTGGGCCATGTTATTGAAAGCATAGCAAAAGAATGTCACCAAAGTCATATTTTAAAGCTAGTTGGAATCATTTTGTAGGAATGACTGGATGAAGGGTGTATTTGATCTCTCCTTTCCTTTAAACATAGGATTTATATGTGATTTATCTGACTTTCTGGAACATTTAACTTTAGCTAATTTTTGTTTTCCTTCATAGGGATCATGACTCATCTCTCCGAGTTTCCACTTTTGAGAGACAGAAACCGTGAGAAATGCAAAGTGCTACGAACCTTTGAACTCTGCTATTTCAGGGTGGAGTGGGATGTACCATCCCACTCCGTGGAAGAAGACTTTCCGACTTCTTGTCGTTGGGAAAACGTTGGAATCATACACGATTTGTGGAGCAAGACCTGAAAAAATCAAATGGCTTAAGAGGGAAATTGTGTTTCCCTGTTTCTCCTTAATTGCTTCCAAACTCAGCTCGGAAACTCTCAGCAAGGATCAGCAATGTGCTCCCACGATTAATATTTTCTTTTCTTTATATTTGGCCTTTTTTCAAAACCTTTTTTTTTGTCAATGTTTTCAAAGCAGGGTTTTGTGGGATTCCTGCCTGCTTTTCATTGGCATACTTTCTCTCGTTGTCTTTACTTGCTTGGGAGATCTGACACAGGGAGGCAGAGCTGCCCACCACCTGCTCTTTCATTAATGGGGGACCCGGGCTGCAGGATCTATAACTACTGGACGTTGAGAGTCCAGCCTTGCAGAGACAGAGGTTGACCAGTGTTTCTCGAGCTCCTCTTGTGACAGAGCCATGCGTCATGGGAAGCTTTAACAGGGGGAATGTTTTAAATGCAGAAGGCCTGAAAGCATGTAGGAGCTGAGCATTTGGGTTCCTGAGGCCTGGCTTCCATGGAGGGGCTCCTAGCTGCCTTGGTCACCTAGAAATTTCAGTCCCTGTGCCTTACACTCATTCCTGCAAGGAGACACTGTCCTGATTACGGTGACTATATAACTTATCATATAGACCGGGACAATTTTAGGAGTAAAAGAGAAAAGCAAAAAAGAATAAAAGAGGTTGCCAAAAATAATTAAAGCTATACAGCTTAAAATTTTTTTGAATTACAGATTAGTTTTATTATAATATTGGACTTATAAAGTAGTTGTATTCAAAAGTGTTTTAACAAATATAGATTCTGCAGAAATAGAGACGTTTTCCGTTTCTTTCTATTGTGGTACAGAATACACATTAGGCAATTAAAAATAACAGGTCCATCAAACATTTCTTCATGTAAGTCAAAATAGTCCAAAGTACAGTTATGGAATTTTAAAATTAAACCTTGTAAACCATTTAAATTCTCATTGTTTATTTTGTTCAGTTCCTCTCTTGCTCTTGTACGGCTTGATTTCAAGATCTTGTTGGCCAACTTCTTTGTTCACAAGCTCAATAATTGCAATTTGCTAGAATGTAAAGGCTGAAGTTTTGGAGTGCTCCGCTCATGAAACACCTTGATTAAACATTTTCAGGGACGTCTGGGTGGCTCAGTCGGTTAAGCATCTGCCTTCAGCGCAGGTCATGATCCCAGGGTCCTGGGATGGAGTCCCACATCGGGGGGGGTCCCTGCTCAGCGGGGAGTCTGCTTCTCCCTCTCCCTCTGCCTCTCCCCCTGCTTGTGCGTTCTCTCTCTCTCTGTCAAATAAATAAATAAATCTTTAAAGTTATCAACTGATTTTGAGCAAAATGCAACTAAAATTTAAAGGATATATTTACAAAAAGTGTTCAATGCCATTATAGGGCATTTGCGCTCAGTTTGTTGAGTTAGAAATTTGTGCTTGATGGGGCCCCTGGGTGGCACAGTGGTTAAGCGTCTGCCTTTGGCTCAGGGCGTGATCCTGGTGTTATGGGATCGAGCCC
>NW_023246596.1:0-2247 GCF_002007445.2 Ailuropoda melanoleuca | reverse complement strand
TTGAAATTCTCTACCCCTCTCCCGCTAGGGCTCTCACTCTCTCAAATAAATAAATCTTTAAAAAACAAAAAGGGGGGCGTGCCTTGGGCTCACGTCGTGATCCCAGTGTCCTGGGATCCAGCCCTGCCTCCGGTGCTCTGCTTGGCAGGGAGTCCGCTTCCCCCTCTCCCTCTGTGCTCTCTCAGGTAAATAAATAAAATCTTAAAAAAGGGTAAAAATGTCATGCTAATTAATAGTATGCAATTACTGGTTAAAAAGCTGTAGCTATTGTCTGTATAAGGGAGACTCACAAAGTTAATTTGGGATAGGAACCCTGAAAATGGAATCACAGTCGGATAGGAATTCCTATTATAAAGCATAGGATATGCTATTAAAATTTTCTAAGGCAAAATGAATACATTTAACTAATGACTTAAAGTCGAATCAGAGAGGGACAGGGAGAGAGAAGGTAAGTACACCTCGGAGTTGGAGACCTTGGTTTGTGTGAAGAGCCTCTCTGAACTCCTTGCCTCCAGTATATAAAATACTAGTCCTTCGGTGACACCCTGAGCCCCAGGCTGCTCCCTACCTCATTCACAGCCAGGCTTTCATGTTAAGGTGTAAACGGATAGAACGGACGCTAATCCTGCGGAAGGGGACGGGGGAGGCCTGGGCGTATAGCACACACTAGTGTTCGTGGTTTCTAAGGTATGTAAAACACCTCTCTCATATTTCAATGTCTTTAAAGTGACATACAGAAAGAACACGTTTGTTGGCCAAATCAGAACCATGTAAAACAAATGAATGCATGCATGCCTGACAGCCTAAGCCAGCAGCAATTCCTCACGATAACAAACCGATCTGAATCGACTGGCTTTTAGGAATAAAGGAGTCCTTTTCCTGACTGACACGCACCACGGTCGCGCCGCCCCTTACACCTCACGTGCCTTCGGTGTCCCTGCGCCCTGGCAGCCGGCCGTCTACGCGGGTTCGGCTGCACGGCTCCCGCCGCAGCCGCAGAGCCAGGAAGGAGCGACCCGCTTCCGCCTTCCGAGCCGCGCTTCCGGCCGACGTGGGGCGGCCTGCGCCTCCGGGCCGGCTGATTCCGCGCGTCCGCGCGCGCCCCGCCCAGAACCCGAGCCCCTTTCCCAGCCGCGAGGGTTCCCCACGCCTGTTCTTGCCTGTGGTGGGCTTGCTGCGCCCAGGTCCGTCCGAGGAACCGGAGCAGACGCGTCACGCGCTTCGGCGCCGCCCCTCGAACCCCACGACTTGTCTCTCAGAGTGCTGGGGTCAGAGGGCCCGGCTCAGTGTTCGACCACGGCGTCCTCTACTGAAGGACCCCAGGCCCTGTGAGGCCCCGGAGGCCCTGTCTCCCGCGCCTCTGCCGCCGGAATACAGGAGGCCGGCGTCTCAACCCCATCTTACCCCAGGTTCTCCAAATACTTTGTCCCAGCTGGAGAACCTAACTCCTACCCCGGCGTCCAGAGCGGCCCACGTGCGCCCCGCGCCCAGTGAGCGCCCCACCCCGGGGGAGGAGCCGCCTGGCTCCCGGCCCCTGGGCCGGAGCGGCAGCCGGCCGGTGCGCTCCGGCGGTCCCGGCTTCCTCTCCTCCCCGGCTCGCTCCCGCCCCCTCCTCTTCCCTCCCCTCCCCGGCCTCTTCCCGCCGTCTCTCCCAGCCCGCCCGTCTGCCTTTCCAGTCGGGCCTGGCGGGGGCCGCGCACTCGGCGGCTGAGGCCGTGGGACCGGTGAGTGTCACCCCCAGCCCAGATCCGAAGCGCTTCGCCACCCCGAAAGGGCAAGGAGGCCGGTTTGCCCCGGTAGAGCGGAGGAACGGGGGGCGTCTTCCTCTCCTTTTTGCAAAGCGCCGTTTGCCTACCCTTTCCCATTTCCTTTTCGACTATCTCGTTTCTCAGCAGGGGGTCGCCCAGCTCTTGGCCCTTGCCTAGACCAAGAACCTTTCATGGTCCCCCTCCTCCACCTCTCCACCTTGCTGGCAGGAGGCGGCCCGGGGTCGGGGAATGGTCTCAGCTGGAAGGCTGAGTCCCGTCTCCTGCCCTTCTTTTCTCACTCCTAGGGACCGGGGAAGGGGCAGCTGGCCCGGGTAAGCGTCAGGGCAGCCGCGCCCTTGGCTGGGGTCACATCCACCTTTCTGGGAAGGGCATGCTTTCCCCGTGCCAGGTGCTTCCGGAGCGGCATCCCAGCCCTAGTCCCAGCGGGCACCTCGTCCAGAGAGGGAGTCCTGGTTCCCGCACGGAACCTGGGGGCGGG
>NW_023246595.1:0-2247 GCF_002007445.2 Ailuropoda melanoleuca | reverse complement strand
AGGCTCATAGCGGAGGAGCCTGATGTGGGGCTCGATCCCATAACGCCGGGATCACACCCTGAGCTGAAGGCTTAACCGCTGTGCCACCCAGGCGCCCCTCCAAAGACAAGTTCTGATCTTTCCTCCTACATGAGAACAATTAACACAAAATTTCATGATGGTAGTTTAGGTTGAGCTACCTAAAAACACATATGTTTTAAATGGGTGTCCTTATATGATATTTCCCATTATAAAACATAGAAAATATCAACACTGTTTGGAAGGTCTAGATACCATGAATCTTTGTTTAAGCTCTGTGTTGTCCAGCTCATCTAGTCACATCTGGAAAGAACCAAATGTGAGATGTCTTATTTTGAACAGACACTTGACATTGCTATCAGATAAAATTACAAGCTAGAATTCTATACAAAGTCATATTGTAATTAAGCTGTTCTAATTGAATACTTTATCTTTTTTAATAGTTACCCTTGCCTTCAGTTTATTAGTAAACATTATCTAATAAAGTACTCTATCATATAGGAAAGTTTGAGCAAAAGGGAAATTGTTTGGGGAAATGAGTAAGCAATGAATAGAATTTGAAATGAAATGTTGTCTTGTGGCAGCCAGGCAATTATGTCCCTTCACAGAGTAAGTGCTTAGTATCCATTTTGTTCACGTAGAAGGCATCTCTAGTGATTCAGAGGAGATAGAGAAGCAGTTCTTAGAGCTCTCCAGTTTCCTATTAAACACTGCATGGAAAAGATGAATAAACATATAGTTAGATGATAAAAGGATAAAGTGATTTTATTTCCACTACTGGTCATAAGGTGATGAGTGAATGAATGGGTTGTACTTTGGCTATATGGTTTCTGGCCTTAGGAAGACTACCTTACAGTCAGCTTTGCCACATTCTACCTGATTGGACTTCTTGTAGGGAGATAGCCCAGTCCTTGATTGTAATGATTCACTTCTTGAGTTTATATATATATTCTAAGAGAGTGGTCTCTATTTCCATCTCAGAGATCAGGTAACCTTCTCACACAAACAAAAGTCAGGATATGTGTTTTGAAAAGTAAGAATATATTTAATACTACAAATAGAAGTTGCTATGTCATAATAATCTATTGCTGTGTGACAAGTTACCTCGAAACTGAGTGGCTTACAACAACAAACATTTATGATCTTAAAGCTTCTGTGTGTCAGGAATCTGGATGTGGTGTGGCTGAATGCCTCTGGCTCAGGGTCTCTGACAAGGCCGAAGTGAAGGTGGTCAGGGTTGCAGTTATCTCAAGGTTCCATCAGCGGTGGGTCTTCCAAGCTCATGCAAGTGGTTTTTGGTTGGACTCAGTTCCTACTGAGTTGTTGGACAGAAGGCGTTAAGTTCCTTGCTATGTGAGACTCTCCACAGGGTAACTTGCAACATGGGCCCTGGCTTTCTTCAGAGTGAGTGAGCAAAAGAGTGAGGGAGTGCAGCCCAAGACGGAAGGCACAATCTCTTTGTGACCTAATCCCAGAAGTGGCATCCTATAACTTGTGTTATATCCTAGTTGTTAGAAACCAGTCACTAGGTCCAGCCCACACTCCAGAGGAGAGGTACACAAGGGCATGTATACTAAGAGGTAGGGATCACTGGGGCTATCTTCTACAAACTGGAAAATTGGCAAGTGGGAATTCTTCTCTGAGCCCCCTCTCTGTGTCAAATTCTTGCAGCCAAGATTCTCAATATTCTTTTTTCATTGGGATCCTTGTCCTGAATCTCCCAATTCCTTCACTTTTCATCAGGTTTTTTCAGAGCAGCGTTTGAGTATCTGCTCCTTAAAGTCATTAGCAGTGCCTAAAATTAGGTTGGGGTTTTAGTCTCAGAGATGAGTATACTAGTTCTGACCTATGTTCTCTTGACCTAACAATTTTGAGGATTTAGAAAAACTTTAGAACCACCTTAGAATGTTTACACATCCATTACCAATTTTCAGTTCAGGGGATATGGAATGTGGTTAAGACTCTGGGACAGAGGATTTAGAAGATTTAACGCTGGCTTTGTTTGACTTCTACGCAAAACTCATTGTCCTTCAGCCACACTTTACTGTTGTTCTTGGAACCTGCTTTATGGCAGGAATGCACATGAAGAGGAAAAATGTCTTGAACTTGCTACCACCCAGGCTATTACATCTTTCTGATAAATACCAGGCTGCAGTAACTGGTGAACATTTCTCTCATTAGGTTTGGGTAATTAATTACAGAGTCTTGGTGGCTTCTTTTGAGAAAGGC
>NW_023246594.1:1387-1567 GCF_002007445.2 Ailuropoda melanoleuca | reverse complement strand
CAGGCCCCTACACCCAATGTGGAATCGGGGTCCCCAGTGAAAAGGCTGCTCTTCGCTGGAGGAGTTTTCCTAGACGATATGCTTTATTACCAATGAAGGGCGCTGAGTCCTCGAAAATCCTGAACCTTTTCATTCCTGCTCCCTTACTCACGAGAGATGATGATCGTTGATATTTCCCTG
>NW_023246594.1:955-1128 GCF_002007445.2 Ailuropoda melanoleuca | reverse complement strand
TCTCAGTGCTGTATTCGTCGTGTTTCACTCACGGTACCAAAGCACCTTGATTCCTGTTCCACCTCCAATAAGGCCGTCGTAACTTCCAGGGCTTTCCCCTCACACTTTGTTTCTTGGTTCTAAGGGCTGGATCCTCCCTAGGCCCCTACACCCAATGTGGAATCGGGGTCCCC
>NW_023246594.1:384-666 GCF_002007445.2 Ailuropoda melanoleuca | reverse complement strand
TGTTTTTGGCCTTTTCATTCCATTGCCACCAGCAGTCTTAATAGGATTTACCCAGGGAGCAAGCATTTCGTTGGAAGCGGGTTTTGGCCGAATTGCCTTTCTCAATGCTGTGTTCGTCGTGAATCACTCACGGTACCAAAGCACCTTGATTCCTGTTCCACGTTCAATAAGGCCTTCGTGACTTCAAGGGCTTTCCCCAGACACTTTGTTTCTTTGTTCTAAGGGCTGGATCCTCCCCAGGCCCCTACACCCAATGTGGAATCGGGGTCCCCAGTGAAAAGG
>NW_023246594.1:0-208 GCF_002007445.2 Ailuropoda melanoleuca | reverse complement strand
GGGGCACTCTCGTCAGGCTTCCGCGACCACTTTCCCTCATATTTCCCTATTCACGAAGGGTGATGATAGTGCTAAGACGGTCCCTGTACGGTGTTGTTTCTGACGGACGTGCTTTGGGCCTTTGTGTTAGTTTGCCACCACCAATTTTGACAGGATTTCCCCAGGGAGCAAACATTTCGTTGGAAGCGGGTTTTGGCCGAATTGTCTT
>NW_023246592.1:0-644 GCF_002007445.2 Ailuropoda melanoleuca | reverse complement strand
TTCCTCCCTTTCCTTATATACACACAGCACTCATTACTTTCATTCAGAACATTATATAATGTAACACTGATATGCCTCATTCACTAGGGAGAAAAATCCCAAAATTAACATGTACATCCTTATATCTACCCCAGTACCTGGCACAATATACTGAGTAATGTTACTTAGTAAATTTTGTGGAAGAAACACCTAAGTTATTGACTTGAACAAAAGAAGTCATTTCAAATTTAAATAATGGGGTATTATAGAAGATAAAAGCTAATTACATTTGAGATTACAGTATTTCATTTCATTTTTATATTCCTCAATGAGGAATATTTTTATGTGATCATAGTTTATGCATATTGGTTAAATGGATGTGGCCCTAGTTTTGCAAGAGGAAAAAAAGAGTGTAATCAGTGTTTCTACCAGCGAAAAGCACAGGGGCATCTGGATATTAACTCTGGGAGTAAAAATAGTGAAATAGTGTGCCAAAGCCACATTATAAAGACTCCTGAGTGCATATAATTAAAAGATCTGAAGCTTAAGGAATTTCTAATTGGGTTTTTAAGCCACTAGTACTGGAAATTGGCCATGTTAGAAGAAATTCATGACAGAATATTTTCCACTTTGTAAATTCCCCCAACATGTGTGTGCACGTGTGT
>NW_023246591.1:0-2246 GCF_002007445.2 Ailuropoda melanoleuca | reverse complement strand
GCTTGTGTTCCCTCTCTCGCTGGCTGTCTCTATCTCTGTCGAATAAATAAATAAAATCTTTACAAAAAAATGATTGTGAATTATGATTGTAGTTACTAAAGAATATGTATTTGTGTAAAGACTAGAAAGTAATGTGCAGGGCACAGAAGTCGTGCAGTACTTATACATACTCTCACGCACTACCTTGTCTGATTTTACTTAAGCAGGTGCAGTCCTGTGACTTTAGTAATTGTTCACGTTTTGTTATTTTTCATTGCTTACGTATTTTAAAGTATATTATAGTTATCATGACTATTACCCTTTAGTAATTTCGTGTGTGTGCCAAGAACGTCGTCCTCCGGAACCATAATATAATCAAGTAAAGTTAACAATTCCTTAATATTTAGTACCCAGTCCACAGATTTTCCCAATTTACATTTTCTTTTTGAAACTGAAATAACTTTCTGAGTCTGCCCAGCCCAGTGGGATTGTTCACTGCTGAGTGACTGGACCCCAGGTCCCTGGTACCCTGGTGGTGAGTGTCCGCCCTCTGGGTCTCTCGGCATGGAGCCCTAGGAGGAGGACAGCTGGCTCAGAGATGGTCGGCTCCATCTGCAAGTAGAGCTGTTTTCTTTTTTCCTGCCCTCTGCTCCTGGGAGCTGAGGGCATAGGCTTTTAGACCCTCGGAGCCAGCTGGCAAAGAGGAGTGGGAAACCAGCCAGCAGGTCTGCGCTTGGTGTGAGGAACTTTGGATCGTTGTCTTTGTCAAGCCAGTTGTGGAAGGTCCCAAGATTTCACACAAGCCTCCCCTAGTCTGCTTGGTGCTACCAGTGTCCAAACACCAGGCCGAGGTGTCCATTTACCTCCTTTATGGTTTGTGGGAAGAACTGTCTCTTCTTTTGACTAGCTTGATCTTCTGACTTAAATCAGGCCTTAAAAAAATTGATGATGTGGGATATAACTACCTAATAAAGTTATCAAGGCCGTCCTGCAACTTTTATAAAACAAAACAACCCCCCCCAACAAACAAATAAATGAACAAACAAAAAACAAGTGAAAGAGTTTAACTATGGCAGTTTTCTAAAATTCCCCAACGTAGAGAGAATGATAAAATGAACCCCCTGATGTTTTACCAATCTTGTTTCATTTACTTTTGCTCAAGTATTTTAGATTCCAAGCATTTATCAGTTCTTCTCTTAATACTTGACAGAATTGACAGTTACTCCCTAATACCACCTAATACCCAGTCCCTGTTGAAATTTCTCCAGTTGTGTTAAAAATGTCTTTTTACAGTTGAATTTGTTTGAATTGGGATCTAAACAAGGTCCACTGATTGCACTGATTTATGTTTCTAAAGTCCTTTCACATTTATAGTGGTTCTCTGCCTTTCACTGTCTCTACCCACCACCACTTTTATTTGTTGAAGAAACCAGGTCATTTGTCCTTTGTAATTTCTAACATTCTGACTCTGCCTTCTGCCTGATTGTTTCCCCAGTGTTATTTAACACATTTCCTCTACTCCCCACCCCCTCTATTTACTGTAAACTGGTAGTTATAGCTAGATGATTGATTAGGGTTCAGTGTTTTTGTGTGGAGAAGGGGGCAAGAATACTTCATAGGTGATGGTACACAACTTCTTACTGTATCACATCAGGAGGTTTGTAATGTGTGTGTATCACATTTTTGGTGATACTAAGATTGATTATTGGATTCAGGTGTAGTCATCATCTTTCCAATGAATGGTTTTGGCAGCCATTGATAAAACTTGCTTAGGTCCATTCTTTTATTAGGGGTGCAAAATGGTGGTTTTCTAATTCTACCATTACTTCTGCATTTGTTATTTCTTCTGTTACCTCTTAAACTTTAGGTCTCTGTAGCTGGTTGCATTAGCCAGTTCACTCACACTTCCCTTAGGAGCAGGCTGTGGCTAAGTTCTTGGCACAGCTGTAACTTGCCTGCTCTAATTCTGACACTGCTTTGAGAAATAGCCTGGAACCAGGATTTCAGAGGGAGACTTGTCCCTTCCTCTGCTGTAAACTTTCGAGGTAATGACAATTATAAACAGTGTCAGTTTTATGCCCTGGCATAGTTTTGATGTTTGTGTAATATGATTTGAGAATAACTGTAAGGTCGGCCTGATGAAAATATTTTCCTCTTTTCTGGCTATTTTGCGTGACACCACTGTTGGGGGTGTCCTTGTGCAGACTTGTGTATTGTAACCAGGTTAAGGTATGATGTTATCTGGGAATGAGAACGGAAGAAGCAAA
>NW_023246590.1:0-2246 GCF_002007445.2 Ailuropoda melanoleuca | reverse complement strand
CTCAGTATTTTATTGTGGCAACATCGAGGCTTTTCAGTTACTCATGATCGCAATGCTTTCCCCAATTCCACTCCCTGGTTCAACAGGCTTCTCCCGTCAGGTCCCACTGAAACCTGAATTTACAAGTTAGTGCGTGCGCATCTCATACCACCACATCAGACCTCAGAAGATGCAGAAACGTTTGGTCTGGAAGAGCGAAGAAAGATCAAGGAGTTGAAACAGCAGCCAGAATGAGACAAACAAGTGATAACAAGTGAGGAAGCTGAAATGACAGGCAAGAACTGGAAGGGACAGCTTTAGACAAGCTACATGGACACAAATAAAGAGGGTTCCACCTCAAGACACTCCACCTGGGATGTGCTGACAAGGAGCCTTGCTCTCCAATGGAACCAACCAAGGATTGTAAACAGGAACCCACATCTGATTGAGTTACCCCAAAATAATTTATGGAGCAACGTTGACCCAGCCACTTCCAGTAATTCTGACCAAGGGGCTTGGTCATGGGACCAGTCTGACAAACTGCAAAATGCAGCTACAGGAAGAGGGTAGATGGGTGTGGTCAACTCATGCTAAGAAGCTCCACCAGTCAGTAACGGCTAGACAAGAGCTCCCACAAATAGGAAATGACAAATGCAGTGCAGCAATTACCCATATTACTCAAAGCCGACATCCCTGAACGTGAGCAAACCAGTGTAGGCCCAATCTGGACACTAGACAGCGGAAAGCTAAATGGTCGACCCAACGTTTAAGTTCATGCAAGAGTTGGCAATATGGTCCATTTATTTCAGTATGATGTTAAGTTTATGCGACTTCCTCCTCTGCCTCTTCTTCAAACTCTCCCTCTTCTGCTGTGGCATCCTGGTACTGCTGGTACTCCGACACCAGGTCATTCATGTTGCTCTCTGCCTCAGTGAATTCCATCTCGTCCATGCCCTCACCAGTGTACCAATGGAGGAAGGCCTTACGGCGGAACATGGCAGTGAACTGCTCAGAAATGCGCTTGAAGAGCTCTTGAATAGCAGTGCTGTTTCCAATGAAGGTGGCGGCCATCTTAAGACCACGAGGTGGAATGTCACACACTGCCGTCTTCACGTTGTTTGGGATCCACTCCACAAAGTAGCTGCTGTTCTTGTTTTGAACATTGAGCATCTGCTCATCTACTTCCTTCATGGACATGCGACCACGGAAGATGGCTGCGACAGTGAGGTAACGGCCATGTCGTGGGTCACAGGCTGCCATCATGTTCTTGGAGTCGAACATCTGCTGTGTAAGCTCTGGCACTGTCAGAGCACGGTACTGCTGACTGCCACGGCTGGTCAGAGGGGCAAAGCCGGGCATGAAGAAATGCAGACGAGGGAAGGGCACCATATTGACTGCCAGCTTACGGAGATCTGCATTGAGCTGTCCAGGGAAGCGTAGACAGGTGGTGACACCACTCATTGTGGCAGAAACCAGGTGGTTGAGATCGCCGTAAGTTGGGGTTGTCAGTTTAAGGGTCCTGAAGCAGATGTCGTAGAGCGCCTCGTTGTCAATACAGAAGGTTTCATCTGTGTTCTCTACAAGCTGGTGGACGGACAATGTTGCGTTATAAGGCTCCACAACAGTGTCCGATACCTTTGGGGACGGCACCACACTGAAGGTGTTCATGATGCGGTCAGGGTATTCTTCTCGGATCTTGCTGATTAGGAGGGTGCCCATGCCAGAGCCAGTGCCACCGCCCAAGGAATGGGTCAGCTGGAAGCCTTGGAGGCAGTCACAGCTCTCAGACTCCTTGCGCACCACATCCATGACAGAGTCCACAAGTTCAGCACCCTCTGTGTAGTGACCCTTGGCCCAGTTGTTTCCAGCGCCACTCTGACCGAAGACGAAGTTGTCTGGCCTGAAGATCTGCCCGAAGGGTCCCGAGCGCACGGAGTCCATGGTGCCCGGCTCCAGGTCCACGAGGATGGCTCGGGGGACATACTTGCCACCCGAGGCCTCGTTGTAGTAGACGTTGATCCTCTCGAGCTGCAGGTCGCTGTCCCCGTGGTAGGTGCCGGTGGGGTCGATGCCGTGCTCGTCGCTGATCACTTCCCAGAACTTGGCGCCGATCTGGTTGCCGCACTGGCCGGCCTGCAGGTGCACGATCTCCCTCATGATTGGCTGCTGTGCGGTGCTCTCGCGCTCGGTGGGTCTGGCGGCGGTTGGTGACGCAGGCTGCCGCGGCGGTGGCTCGAGCTGCTGCTGCTGTTACTTCTTGGAATGAG
>NW_023246589.1:0-2246 GCF_002007445.2 Ailuropoda melanoleuca | reverse complement strand
TGTCTGTGTGTATATATATATTTATATTTATTTATTTATTTATTTAAGATTTTATTTATTTATTTGACAAAGAGAGACAGCCAGCGAGAGAGGGTACACAAAGCAGGGGGAGTGGGAGAGGAAGAAGCAGGCTCCCGGCAGAGGAGCCCGATGTGGAGCTCGATCCCAGAACGCCGGGATCACGCCCTGAGCTGAAGGCAGTCGCCTAACGACTGCGCCACCCAGGCCGCCCCCCTTTGTATATTTATAATTGTAATTGTATTTCTCCCTTTTCGGGTGAATTATTTTTTTCCTCTTCCAGCTTTAGAAGGAGATAGCTAGGAAATAAAGTATTGAAGGGAATTTGTAAAATTTTGGATTAGACTGACTAAGAATACAGTTTTGGTATAGTGTAGAGTAGCTTCCTACTTTAGGCCTTCAGTAAATAAAACTTTTATATTAAGGTTTGTCTCTGATCACTTGTGTCCAGGACATCAGAAGCATTGTGACTGTTTGCAATAGGTGAGCTTTTATAATGGTGACATACGAAAAGTCATAAACTGTATGAACCATGGATTACTAATGGTGCTCTGGTTTCCTCCAAACCAGCTCTGAAGGTTATTTGTATAGCTTATGAGAATTCATAGTGTTAAAATGTTGGGGGCTGTCTAGCTAATACCTTCCCCCAAGTACCATCTAGAGACTGGGCCAGTTCTGAGTCCCAGGAAGCAAAGTCTGGTTTTGGGCATTTCTGGTTTATGAACCCTGAGATCTTGATTTGCTTCTGGAGACATCCCCATGGACCTTGCATTTCTAAAAATTCCGTTGTATTTGAGACCACCACCACCAAATGAAGAGAATGGCCTCAGGATTAGATCAGTCTGTGGGTGGGAACTTTTGGGGCATTATTCTGATCTTCTCTTTTATGTTATTGATGCATAAGAGTGTAAGCAACTCAAAACTGTTTATCAGTTTATTTAGAAAATTAATTAGGATACAAAGAGAAATGTTGGCCTATGAGACATATTCTCTGGCTGCTCCCTGTCCCCCTGACCTCCACTCTTACTGCTTTCTGTCTTGCTCATTTGGCTCCAAGCACAGTAGAGTCTTTCCTGTTTTCACATGCATGTACCTTAGGGCCACCAAGTTGTTTCTAATCCCCTGTACCTTGCTCTGCCTTGCTCTTTTCACCATATAATTTATCACCTTCCAAGATACTTCATTATTGTGTTTATTTTCATTGCCCATTTTCCCAGACTAGAATGTAAGCTGTGTGTGTAGTGTGATCTTTTCTGTTCACTAATGCATCCCAAGTGCCTTAGAATAAGTGACTGGCACATAGTTACGGCATTCAGTAAATATTTGCTGAATTAATGAATTTCTCAAATGTCTGACGTTAATGCTTGCACATAGCTTTACTGTTTACAAAGTATTTTGATTCATTCATTTTACAGATATTTCTGAGGACCTGCTACCTGCCAGGCATTTTTAGATATGTGCTTTTAGGAATTCAGGGGTGAACAAAACTAAGTCCAGTAGTGGAGACAAGCATCAGCTAAATAATCCCACAAGTTGAAGGAAAATTGCAGCTGTGCTAAATTTGCAAACATCGGAGCATGGTGTTCTGGAAGCATATGATGTGGGGATTCACGTTTTTACTTTTTTTGAGCCTTAAAATAACCTTAAACCTTTAAGGCAGATGCATCCTGGAGTTGTTGTGAGGGATATAGTGGTTAAGTGCCTGGGTTGCACATCTAGCTTGAACCTGGCTCATTTCACACTCCTTTTCAGTATATTACTGTTCACTCCAAAAGTATTCCTTGCTCTCCATCCTCACCTTCTTCCTGGCCCTCTGTTTTCAGCAGAGAGTCCTTAATATAATAATGGTTTTTTGCGGGCTGGGGATGACTGAATTGTGAGAGATGAGTCTGTAATTTCAGACAGTGGCAGTTTGAATGGATGGATTATCGGTAAATAAGTCAGATTGGCTAAATATTTACATAGGGCCTTTTTCTTTTCCTTTTTTTTTTTTAAGATTTTATTTGAGAGCGAGAGAGTGAGTGAGAGAGAACACGAGCAGGGGGAGGGGTAGAGGGAGAAGCAGACTCCCCGCTGAGCAGGGAGCCCGATGTAGGCTCGATCCAAGGACTCCAGGATCATGACCTGAGCTGACCGCAGACACTTAACCGACTGAGCCACCCAGGCACCCCATACATAGGGACTTTCTTCCCTTCTTTATCTCTCTCTCTTTCTTTTTTTTAAAAATT
>NW_023246588.1:0-2246 GCF_002007445.2 Ailuropoda melanoleuca | reverse complement strand
TAAAAAAAAAAAAAAAAAAAAAAAAGCGTCTGCCTTTGGCTCAGGTCACGATCAGGTCCTGGGATCAAGTCCCGCATCAGGCTCCTTGATCAATGGGGAGTCTGCTTCTCCCTCAGCCTACTGCTCCCCCTGCTTGTGCTCTCTTTTGCTTGCTCACTCTCTCTCTAACAAATAAACAAAATCTTTTAAAAAATTATATACTCAATTATACTGTTTTTTTCTTAAAGATTTTTTTTATTTTTAAGTAATCTCTACACCCAATGTGAGGTTCGAATCACAAGATCAAGAATTGCATGCTCTACGGACTGAGATAGCCACACACTCCTCAATTGTACTATTTTTTATTTTTTTTAATTTTTTAATTTATTTTTATTTTTTAAAGATTTTATTTATTTGACACAGAGACAGAGTACTGTTTTTTAAAAATAAAGCCAAACCTACCTCCCTCCCCCAAAATTCTTCCTATAAATAGAAAATGCCTTTCAATTCCAAAGACCATTTTGGGGGTTTGTTTTAATATGGTTTCATGCCATATGTACATGGAAGTATATTTGCTGAAACTAGTTGCCTGATTTGAAATGCAAAACTTCAGAAATGCAAACATGCAAACATGATTGCAAGCATGTAAAGCAAAGCATCTTATCCGAATGACCCCACTCAAGGCACCGTCCTGTTAAATTAAATAAATAAAAGAGATTTTGGAGCAGGCTAAGAAGAAATAAAATATTTAAAGTGGCTAATTGCCCTTGGTTCACCAAGAATATTAATTTTATTTAACCTGTAAAAGATAACCACAGGGAAAAATATCGAAAGGCCTCTATGTGTCCCATCATTTTTTTCCACCCAACTATTTTGCAATTTTCACTTCTCACTTCCACGCTCTGTGCCTATTTTTAGACATTCGATAACACTTAGTATATGCCAGTGCATGTTAGGCATGAATTAATGAACAGTAATACCCAGGTTGCTGGCGATATATTGTGTCAGGGAGTCAGGTGAGATAGATGGTGGAGAGAAGGAGTGTTTTATGATCTTACATACGATAACACCATGGAGTTTAGTAAAGGAACAATCTCCCTATATGCTTTTCAGACAACAGTCAGAAGATTCATCCTGCCCAGGGGGCTTCAAACATTCCACCTACCATCAGCATCTAGAGAGACAATCACCCAAAAGAATGCCTACAGAACTCACTCAGGTCAGGGGACCACGGCGAACACAGCCATTGCAATGGATTAGCAGAGGCAATACATAGCACTAACAGCTCCAAGATAAAAAGTGGACACCTTAGCTTAGACCAAACCAGATGACAAAAACAATGAAGTACATGTAGAAGAGAATCTGGTCCAAACGAGCATAGAAAATTCCCTTAACTACATAATTTTGCAGTGGTCAGTGCTTTCAGAAGGAGGAACCAGAGGTGAATATAAGAACTCACAATAGTCCTCTTCCACAATGACATGGGTAAACAGGAGTGTCAACTACAATTCTTTGGTTTTCTTTAGAGTGTGGATCCAGTTATTCTTAATATATTTTGTCTTCTTTGGTGTCCCAAGTTAAAATGAATGAATGAATGAATGAATCTTATAGTTCTTGCCATATATACATATCATATTGATTTCTGACTTTTATCAAGAGTCTGGTTGCCAAATGGCCAAAACTAGATAAGAACAATTTCTCAGGTCTATGTGCAAGTATATATATTTATAGTGGGTATCTGCTATTTTGTTTGACTAGAACCCCTTCTTCCTTCCAAGAAACTCCCTTCTTGGAACTGCTCCATTCCATATTCCTTATGTGGATCAAAGAGATTGGGCTGCCATGTTGCCATGTTTTTAGATGGCCCTAGGCCATTGACACAATTGCTTCAACCAGGCCGGGGCCACTGTCTAAGACCAGGATAATCAGGGCCTCCCACAAGACTTTTCTGTCTGGAATTAAGAAATAAAGTCAATCCATAGAAGCAATTAAGAAATATAAATTTCTTGCCTGTGTTTGTAGAGTAAGATTCATAACAACTAGGTAGCAAAATATCTACTTACAGTACTTCACTGATTTTTATTTTAAGTGACTGGATGCTCAGGAAGGGTCTTTATTTGGTCACAAGGTGATGGATGGGAAGGTAGGAGGCGTGGAGGGGCCAGTGGACTCCAGGAGGCCTTGTGAGCTAGCCCATAGAGCAGGGGAGGCTCTCCAGGCAGGGATGGAGAGAGTTGGGGAGTTAAAAAGGAAATTATAGGAGTTTT
>NW_023246587.1:0-2245 GCF_002007445.2 Ailuropoda melanoleuca | reverse complement strand
GTGTGTGTGTGTGTGTGTGTGTGTTTGTGTGCCACATATTCTTTATCCATTCATCAATCTTTGGACACTTGGGCTGCCTTCATAATTTGGCTGTTGTAAATAATGCTGCTATAAACATGGGGGTGCCTGTATCCCTTCAAATGAGTGTCTCATATTTGGGCAAATACCCAAGAGTGAAATTGCTGAATCACAGGGTAGTTCTATTTTTAACTTTTTGAGGCCCCTCCGTACTGTTTTCCACAGTGACTGCACCAGCTTACATTCCCACCAATAGTGCACGATGGCTCCCCTTTCTTGCATCCTCATCAACACCTGCTGTTTCTTGTGTTGTTGATTTTAGCCATTCTGACAGGTGTGAGGTGATATATCCTTGTAATTTTGATTTGCGTTTCCCTGATGATGGGTGATATGAGCACCTTTTCATGTGTCTTTTGGCCATCTGGATGTTTTCATTGGAGAAATGTCTCTTCATGTCTTCTGCCCATTCAGTGTAGACTTTAGTTAATAATTATCAATATTGGTTCATTAATTGTGACAAATATACTGTACTAATATAAAATACTTTATTAGGAGAAACGGTGTGGAATATATGGACAATAGGTACTAGCTCCATAATTTTTATGTAAATCTAAAACTGTTCTAAAATAAAAATTGTATTTTTAAAAATGCCCTAACACATTTTCACCCTCTTCTCCCAGGTGAGTGATAACACTCTTGTTTGAAAGGCACTGACATAGATATCCTTCCAATGCTGTCGATTCCTTGACCTCGTTTCCTCCAGTGATCTTGTCCTCCTCCCCAACTCAGCCATTTGCACTGTTGGCCACACCCAGACATTAGCCTCACAGCTAATGAAGGTCTTTCATGATCTCAGTTTCATGCATCTCTCTCCCTTCTCCGGTTATTCTGTCTGACAATTCTTCAACCCCTGGGTCAGAACCTTCGGTCCTTTGCACCTACCATCTTTTCACTGTCTCAAGTGTCCTCGTGAGGTCCCTTTGCCTGGCTTCATTTCTAAAGTTAGTTATTAGAATTGCTCCCTTGGATATACTCTCAACCCCTTTGTTTCTCTCTTGCTTTGACCTATTCACTTGGCAAAACTCCAGCCATAATTAAATTAGATTCTCCACCTATTTATTTTATGTACCCATTTAGCTGAGCACAGCTGGCTTATAATGTTGCCTGGCAATAATGTCCTACTTTCCTACTCAATTTATTGCCCTGCTCCTTTGGACAATGGTTTCATGCTTTCTGTTCTCTTCTCTTCTCAAGCCTTTAATACAGGTTTCCTTATCTTCGCTTTCACCTGATGGTGTATCTTCTGTTTCGATGAGAAAATAGAAGTGTTCAGAAGAAAACTTGCACAGACTCCCACTGTCACGTTTACCTACTCACCTGCATCTGTGCCTGTCACTCCTATTTTCTCCTCTGTTACCATGGGATTCCCTTGGTTTTCAACCAAGGCTAAACTGCACCCTTATGTACTGCATCTTCTCCCTTTATACTTTACCTAAAAGTGTGAGGGGATTATTTTCTCCCTCCCCTCCTTCCTCCACTTTTTTCTCTTTATGGGATCTTCCTCCCCAGTATACCAATATGTCATTGTTTCTTCCGAGAAACAAGTCTTGATCCACTTCCTCTAACTACTGTCCCATTTCTTCCCTTTCCTTTATACCTAAATTCCTTTCAAAAGTGTTCAATACTCTACCTCCCCAATTGCTCACTTCTACTCTCTTTTAAACCCACGCTAATGAGGCTTCCTCTCTACTGTCCCACCAAGGTCAGACTGCTCTTGTCAATCTCACCAGTGACCTCTGCATTGGTAAACCCTATGGTGGATCCTTGGCAGTTAGGCACAGCTGATTACTCAGTCCTCCCTGAAACTCTGTCTTAATTTGGCTCCCAGGATTTCACACATTTAAGGTTTTCCTCCTGACTTATTGGCAGTTCTTTCTCAGCCTCTTGTACTTACTTCCTTGTATCTCTGTGATCTCTTAATACGGGAGAATCACAAGGTTCAGGACTTAGACCTCTTCTATATCCATCCACACATGCCCCCATGTGACCTCATTCAGTTACTCTGTTTTAAAAACATCCGTATACTAGTGATTCCAAATTTATATCTGCAGTCTGAACTTCCACCTTGAACTCCAAACTCATACATTCTAGCGCCAGCTTGACTCTTTATCTGGATGGCTAATAAATATCTCAAAACCAGTATGTTCCCAACTCTGCTCTTCCAGAG
>NW_023246586.1:0-2245 GCF_002007445.2 Ailuropoda melanoleuca | reverse complement strand
TAATCCTTCCAATTTCAATGTTGTTGGTTGTGACCTCTCCTTTTTCATTAATAATTTTATTAATTTCGGTCGATGAAGACATTCTTAAAACATCTTCACGTTTGGGGTGGACTTCCAAATCACTTTTCAAAAATCACATTTTATTTTATCTTTTATTTTGTTTTACTGTGGTAAGAACCCATTACTTACAGTCTACGCTCTTAACAACTTTTCAAGTGTATAATACAGTATTGTTGACTACAGACACCATGCTGTAAGACAGAGCTCTACAGTTCATTCATCTAGGTTAAATGAAATTTTATGCCTGTTGATTATGAACTGTCCTTTTCCCTCTCCTCCTTTCTCTGCCAACTGCCATTCCCCTCTTTGATTCTATGAATTTGACTATGTTAGATTCCTTATATAAGTGGAATCGTGCAGTATTTCTCTTTCTATAACTAGTTTATTCCACTTGGTGTAATGTCCTCAAGGTTCATCCATGTTAGCATATCATGCAGAATTTCTTTTTGTAAAGGCTGAATAAAATCCATTGTATGTTGTATTAGAAAAAACTACCTTCTTTCCATCCGAGTAGGAAAAACCCAGTTCTTTCCTCCTGTCTTTCCCTTCTGTATGTCTCCTTTACTGCTCACCCAAGATACTTCACTTCCTGTCCCCAAATGTATACAGGTTTTTCCCCACATGAGGCAATTCTCTGGGACACCAGCTGGGTATCTGAAATTTAACTTAATCCTAACACTGTCTCTGTCAAGATAGTGTCTGATCCCATAGGTTTAGGGCTCAATCTCTAAAGACTGCCCTCACCCTCCTTCAGATGTACAAATAGCAGGTCCCCAGGTTGCACACAACTTCTGTATGATTTGGCTACAAATAGGAGGCTCCCATGACGCCCTCCTCAGGTTTAATTAATTTGCTAGAGCCACTCACAGAATTCAGGGAATTCACTTACTCTTGCCAGTTTATTAAAGGATAGGAAAAAGGATACAGATGAACAGCCAGCTGAAGAGATACACAGGGGGACTCTGGGAGGGTACCAACTGTGGGAACTTCTGTCCCCATGGAATGGGGGGCATCAATCTCCCAGTGTGGATGTGTTCACCAGTCTGGACGCCCTCTGAATTGCCTACTATTAGGATTTTATGGAGGTTTCCATATGTAAGCATGATCAGTTGTAAACTCCATCTGTAGCCCCTCTGTTCTCATTAGAGAAGTGGGGGTGGGACTGAAAAATCTGTGTTTCTGATCATGGCTTGATCTTTCTGGTGACCAACCCCAATCTAGGAGCCATCCAGAAGCCTATGCAGAGTCACTTCATTAAACCAGAAGATGCTTTTAATATTATGATCACTTAGGAATTCACAAGGTTTGGGACACCTGAGTGGCTCAGTCAGTTAAGCAGCTGACTCTTGATTTCAGTTCAGGTCATGATCTCAGGGTCAGGGATTGGAACCCCACATTGAGCTCTGTGTTCAAAAGAGAGTCTATTTGGGATTCTTTCTCTTTCCCTCTCCCTCTGCCCCTCCCCTGCTCATGCTCTCTCTCTCTGTCTCTCTCTCTCAAATAAATAAATAACTCTTAAAAAAAAGAATTCAGAGGGTTTTTAGGAGCTCTGTGCCAGGAACTGGGGGCAGAGACCAATATATGTATTTTCTATTATCTCACATACACACAATCTGCATTTTCTTTATCCATTCGTCTAAGGACACAGGCTGTTTCCATTTCTTGACTATTATAAATAATGCTATAATGAACATGGGAGTGTTAACATCTTTTCGAGATCCCAATTTTCATTTTTTTTGGTTAAGTACTTTGACATAGGGTTGCACGATCTTGTTGTGGTTCTCTTTCTAATTTTTTGAGGAACCTCCACACTATCTACCAAAACAGTTGTACCATTTGCATTCCCACCATCTGTGTACAAGGGTTCCAACTTCTCCACATTCTTGCCAACATTGGTGTCCTCTGTTTTTTTAATAATAGCCATCCTAACTTTGTGATGTGATATCTCATTGTGATTTTGATTGTTCAAGACCTGAAACTATAAAGCTCCTAAAAAAAAATAAGGGAAAACATTTATGACATTGGTCTCAGTAATGATTTCATGGATATGATGCTAAAACACAGGCAACAAAAGCAAAAATAGACAACTGGGACTAGGTCAAAATTATTTATTTATTTTTTAATAATAATATTTTTTATTATGTTAGTCACCATACAGTACATCCCTGGTTTTTGATGTAAAGTT
>NW_023246585.1:0-2245 GCF_002007445.2 Ailuropoda melanoleuca | reverse complement strand
TGGCTGTCTCTATCTCTGTCAAATAAAATAAAAATCTTTTAAAATAAATAAATAAATAAATAAATAAATAAAATCTTAAAAAAAAAAAAAAAAGATACAAGGAAGCCTATTTCACCCAGTGAAGCAACTATGGACTTCTCACGGTCAAGTACAGTTCAGAGAGCTGACCAGGCAGTTTCTGAGAGGGGACCAAATTTGGCAAAATGCCTTTTTCCACCCCGATAGAAGCTTTAAGTGCCTGATGATTTGTTTTTCTGGCAGCCGGACCACTTTGCAGTGGTAACCAGTGGCTATTAGCATCATTACAAGTTCTTAAACCTCTTTGGGCATTCATCTTGCTCCAGATGTTACAAAAATTTAGTGACTGAAAAGGGACTTCCATTAACGTCTTCAGCTGCCAGCTCAAGGTCATGGGGATTATAGCTTCATTCTCTCAATTTGGAGCTTCGGCCAGACCCCAACAGAGGGATTTCACCTCCGTTACAAACCAAGGGGGCTTCACTATGCATACAGTTGAGCATTTTACATTTTCGGCCAGCCGCCCGGATAGCTGTGTGTGCTCATTTGAAGCCTCACTCCTTGGCCAGTTAGCCCTTCCCGGGGTTCTCTCGTGGGCACGAGAGTTTATACTCTCTTCTGATTCTGTCTTCGCCGTGAGATCCTAACCAGTAGCATTTTTCCTCCTTTGTCGGATCAGGTAGAATTATTGGTGGTAGGGGCAGCTTTGCTTGAAAGACGGTCTATAATCCTAAAAAGTCCTTTGTGTTGTAGACTTATGGGCTTCTTGAGACCGTGTGTCTAGAATTGCAATGTCATCTTCTCCACCCAGAAGTATAGCTTTGACCGCCCCCTCTGCATAAAGATACATGAACTGTTTTGGCACTGAATATAATAATAGCGTGTATCGTAGTATTGATACAGAATAGAGGTTACTTCATGCCTGAGTGTGGTACGAAGCATTTTTATTGCTTCTCGAAGGAGCTCGATGGTGCCGAGGGACACGATCAGCAGGCTGCAGGCACAGGCCAGCTGGCCCGACCTTCCGGCAGCTTTTCCATGTGGCCACATGTCCACTTAACAAACGGAATGGACGCTTTGTTTCGCCGGAGCCCCGTGGGCTAAAGATGGAAAGAATGTGGGAGCTGTGTCACAGACCACAATGGTTGCGTGCTGTGTAATTTGAAGACAAGATTCCTTTGCCATGTGTCACTCACCTCCTATGTTACCTCCTTCGTCAATATTTCGTAACTACCAATTTTTTTTTTTTGCCAGTGCCCACATGCAAAGATGGGTTTGTATTAAAAAATAAATGAGAACAGCACATTCCACATTCTGACACGGTGTAGCCGCATTTTCCGCCCGAAGCCTCCTTCCTCCTTTCAGGAAACAAAAGACACTAGGCAGAGCGACTGACTCCGTTGCAGTTCCTGGTGAGAAGGGGGACAGGATGTCAGCAATAAAAGCAGAGCCTTCTTCCTTTGAATTATCCAAACGTCCAGAGATGGGAGCAGCCACCGGGGGAGAACGCGGCACGGTGCGGTTTGATCTGATTTTGCAGTCCGTCTATTTCCAATCGGAGAGCTCAACTACTTTCAATAGCAAGAGTCAGGAAACCAGACTTACAGTGGCTTTTTCTCATATAACAAGGAGACGGAAAGTGGGCGGTCCAGGCTGGGCCATCCAAGACTAAGGTTTTTCGTCCTATCCCACCAACCCTACCGTGGTGGATTTTGTCCTTGTGCTTGTCCCCTCGAGGTGGCCAGACAGCTCCTGTGCCTCCGGGACCCACTTTTAAGGCAGGAGGAAGGGGACAGGACCAGGCTAGCCGGATGCTCCCCTTGCATCTGGGAAGTAAAACGTTTCCCTGAACCCGGGGCACAGTCTGCTGTTCTCGCACTGACCAGAGCTGTGTCACGTGGCCACTCGCAACACTCTGAGCTCCTTGCAGATGGAAGCGGTTGTCCACACGTGTTCTCAGAGGCGTGGGCATCGCGAAGAAGCCTTGCTTACGTGACAGCAGTCCCCAGAGTTCTGTGCATATGTGAAAATGCCTGTAACGGGTTGGTAATTCCCATTATAATTTTTATGCAAACACACTGGATTTAAATTAATGGAAAAGTAAGACTTGGGGCGCTTGGGTGGCACAGCGTTTAAGCGTCTGCCTTCGGCTCAGTGCGTGATCCCGGTGTTATGGGATCGAGCCCCACATCAGGCTCCTCCGCTATGAGCCTGCTTCTTCCTCTCC
>NW_023246584.1:0-2244 GCF_002007445.2 Ailuropoda melanoleuca | reverse complement strand
TCTTTCTTTCTTTCTTTCTTTCTTTCTTTCTTTCTTTCTTTCTTTCTTTCTTTCTTTCTTTCTTTCTTCCAAGATTTTATTTATTCACTTGAGAGGCAGAGAGAACACAAGTAGAGGGAGAGGCAGAGGGAGAGGGAGAAGCAGACTCCCAGTTGAGCAGGGAGCCTGACCTGGGGCTCAACCCTAGAACCTGGAGATCATGACCTGAGCCAAAGGCGGATGCTTAACCATCTGAGCCACCTAGGCACCCCTAAATGTGTTTTTCTTTTAGATTTTTATCTAAAATTTTGTTTTATTAAAATATTGTTCCTTAAGGCAGTTTTCATTTGACTTTGGTTGATTGAGGAATGAAACAAGGTCGAAGGAATAGATTAAATACAAACCTATATGGTCTTCATTTCTGTGTTTGGTTATTACAAAGTGTAGAGGAGTTGAGTCATGAGAAAAGCTCACATGTTTGGAAAATTTTTTAGGGGGGACATGCTGCAGTAATTGCGTGGTTATCACATTTTATCAGGGCTTCTTGTGTGGGTAAAATTATATGTATAAAATTAAATATGCATTTTCCTTCTTTTCCTTATCCCAATAATAAGTAACAAGTTCTCTTTGAATGAGGTGCTCCAGGCAATTCACTCTCACTAGATCATGTAATTAGTGATGGCTATTCACTCATCTGTCTTTCATGGACTCAAAAAAAATATCTACTGAGCACCATGTTCCAGGCATGTGGTAGGTAATGGACCTGCAGAGGTTAACAAAGTCTAATCCCAGCCCTCGAAGAGTGTGAGTGAGGAGAAGAGTATTCCAGGAATGATCATGAACATTGTGACTATCTCATTACAGCCAAGTGGTGAGACATGTAAGCAACATACCAGCTTGCACGAAATGCTGTCTGTGTCCACGAACCAAGGATTTTGGTTCTGGACAACTTGTACATAAAGTTCAGAGGTCAGATCAGAATCCGTGTCATAACCCCACCCCCCAGTTTATGGGGATGCCACGACAAACCATTTTGACTATTCTACAAGGTATTTTTAGAGTACGCAAAAGAAAATGTTGTAGGTGTTAGGGAACAAAGAGTGTCAGGGCACTTCCTCTAAAATATCATTGTCAAAAAAATAATCCAGGTGACCATGATGTATGGCCAGAATGATCCTAGTTGGTGTTTTTGTTGCTGCCTTTGGAGATTTTCCTTAATTTTGCCCCCTGATCCTCTCTAGTGCCTGCCCCTTCCAGCCACGGTGCCTCCCTTAGTTTCTGATTACATGCTTGCTTCTTCCACTCCTATGCTTTCTTCAAATGCCACGTTCCGAATTTGAAAATCCGTTTTTTAAATTTATCTCACTATCTCCCACCTTTTAGATTTCAGAGTCTTTTCCCCACAAACACTTCCTTCTTACCCTCCGTCCCCTGACTTGAACAGGGAGTGAGGAGCACTGAGCTTTAACGCTAGTTCTGCCACCGTCTGGCTGTGGGACAGCTCTGGACAACTTCCTAACCATGTGGGGTCTCATTAGCCTCATCTGTCATGCGGAGGAGACCTGAGTCACTGTCTCCAGGCTCCTTTCTGGTTCTCTGATCTCATGGTTCTATGAATCTTCCTGGAAGAGTAAAGTCCCAGAAACTTTGTTAATGTTTTTACAGTCATTCTTTGACATTTCCTAAACGCATCTTCCTCTCGTTCTTGGGGTAAGACTTACAAACACAGAGCTCTTGGGACCTCTGTGGCCCTTCATCTTTTGGGGCTGTTTGCTTCCTAGAGCTAAGAAAGAGAAAGGAGGGGCTTCCTAGATATTTGTAGATACATGAAAATATTCAGTGCTGAAACCCACGCTTTTTTCACTGTTCTACTGACTGCTGTTCTCCCTGGTGTTTTTATCTGTCCAGAAATACAGGCCCTAATGCATACCAGGAACCATTTACAGGTGCAGCCATCTCTCTCACAGTACATTTGAGTGGAAGATTTAAATCTCAGACTGCCTGAGTTCCTTTCAATCCAGACGAGATGTTTAACTTCCCATCTCTGATTCATCCTGCCTCTCAAGTCTCATTAAACCGAAGCACCACCTAAGCCTGGGCTCCTCTGAGGCTCCAGCTAATCTCTTGGATGTACATGGTAATCCGAGGCAGAATCTTTCCTTCGCTTTGAAAATGTTTTCTGTATACCTGGATGTTGACTTTTTTTTTTTTTTAAAGATTTTATTTATTTATTCGACAGAGATAGAGACAGCCAGCGAGAGAGGG
>NW_023246583.1:0-2244 GCF_002007445.2 Ailuropoda melanoleuca | reverse complement strand
GGTGGGTAGTAGAAGAATTAACCGCTTCAGCTAGGTTTGTAAAGAATGCTTTTACAAAGATTGAAAGCACAGTGATATTTATAGGAATAAAAGTATCAAACACCAATAAGGTAAAATCCAAAATGTCTAGAATGCAATAAAAATTACCAGACATGCAAGAAACAGAACAGTCCAACCTCTACTGAGGAGAAAAGTCAATTGATCTAAACAGACACAGATACACAGACTATAGAATCAACAGACATTCAAATGATTATTATAACCATATTCCATATGTACAAGAAGTTAAAAGCAAGATTAAACATGCAAAGTAGTAAATAAATGATATAATAAGGTCTAGAAACAAATGTCTAGACATGAAAACTATAATGTCTAAGATGAAAATATACTTGATGGGATTAGTGGCAGATTATGCATTATATAAGAACAGTATTTGAAACTGAAAACATAGCTACAGAAACTATGCAAAATGGAACACAGAAAGAATGAAAAATTTACACAGAGTATCAGTTAGCTATGGGACCAACTTCAAGCAGTCTAATATATGTATAACTCAAGTCCCCTAAGGAGAGCAACACAATAGGGAAAAAGAACAGAATATGTGAAGACATAAGAGCCAATTTTTGAAATTTAATGAAAATTGTAAATTCACAGGTCTCAGAAGCTCAATAAACCCAAAACATAAGAAACATGAAGGAAATTATAGCAACATGCACAGAATCAAAATGGATGTAGAAAAAGGAGAACCTTCTTACACTGTTGGTGGGAATGCAAACTGATGTGGCCACTGTGGAAAACAGTATGGAGCTTCCTCAAAAAGTTAAGAATAGAACTACCCTATGATTCAGCAATTGCACTACTAGGTATTTACCCAAAGGATACAAAAATACTGATTTGAAGGGACACATGCACCCTGCTATTTATAGCAGCATTATCTACAATATCAAAATTATGGAAAGAGCCTAAATATCCATCCACTGATGAATGGATAAAGAAGATGTGGCATGCATGCATGCACACACACACACACACAATGGAATATTACTCAGCCATCAAAAAGAATGAAATCTTGCCATTTGCAACAAAGTGGATGGAACTAGTGTATTATGCTAAGCAAAATAAGTCAGAGAAAGACAACTACTTTATGGTTTCACTCATCTGTGGAATTTAAGAAACAAAAAGGATCAACATAGGGGAAGGGAAGGAAAAATAAAATAAGATAAAAAAGGAGAGGGAGGCAAACCATAAGAAACTCTTAACTATAGAGAACAAACTGAGGGTTGTTGAAGGGGTGGTGGGTAGGGGGATAGGGTAATTGGGTGATGGGCATTAAGGAGGGCACTTGATGTAATGAGCACTGGGTGTTATATGTAAGTGATGAATTACTAAAGTATACTCCTAAACCAACACTACACTATGTGTTAATCTGAATAAATAAAAACCTAGAAGGAAAAAATGTTCTAAAATTAGGTTATGGTGATGAATGCACAGTGCTACAAATATGCTAGAAATCGCTGAATTGTACACTTTAAAAGATGAACTTTAACAAGGGAAACAAAAGGAAAAATGAACTATTGGGACTTCATCAAGATAAAAAGCTTTTGCACAGCGAAGGAAAGAGTCAACAAAACTAAAAGGTAACCTACAGAATGGGAAAAGATATTTGCAAATGACATATCAGATAAAGGGCTAGTATCCAAGATCTATAAAGAACTTACCAAACCCAACACCCAGAAAACAAATAATATAGTCAAAAAATGGGCAGAAGACATGAACAGACATTTCTCCAAAGAAGACATACAAATGGCCAACACACACATGAAAAAATGCTCAACATCACTTGGCATCAGGAAAATACAAATCAAAACCACAATGAGATAACACCTCAAACCAGTCAGAATGGCTAAAATTAACAAGTCAGAAATAACAAATGTTGACGAGGATGCAGAGAAAGGGTAACCCTTTTACACTTTTGGTGGTCACACAAGCTGGTACATGCACTCTGGAAAACAGTATGGAGGCTCCTCAAGATGCTAAAAATGGAGCTACCCCACAACCCGGCAACTGCACTGCTAGGTATTTACCCTAAAGATACAAATGTACTGATCCAAAGGGGCACCTGCACCCCAATGTTTATAGCAGCAATGTCCACAATAGCCAAACTAGGGAAAGAGCTGAGATGTCCATAGACGGATGAATGGATAAAGAGGATGTGGTATGTATACACACACACACACACACACA
>NW_023246582.1:0-966 GCF_002007445.2 Ailuropoda melanoleuca | reverse complement strand
CCTGATGCTGAAGCAGAACCCGTGTGTGTGCGTGCACGTGTGAGTGCGTGTGTACATGTGCGCATGTACGTGCACGTGTGAGTGCGTGCACGTGTGAGTGCGTGTGTGCATGTGCGCGTGTACGTGTGTGCATGTGTGTGCGTGCACGTGTGAGTGCGTGTGTGTGCACGTGTGAGTGCGTGTGTGCATGTGCGCATGTACGCGTGCGCATGTATGTGCATGTGTGAGTGCGTGCACGTGTGAGTGCGTGTGTGCATGTGCGCATGTACGTGTGTGCATGTACGTGCACCTGTGAGTGCGTGCACGTGTGAGTGCGTGTGCATGTGCGCATGTACGTGTGTGCATGTGTGTGCGTGCACGTGTGAGTGCGTGTGTGCATGTGCGCATGTACGTGCACGTGAGTGCGTGTGTGCATGTGCGCATGTACGCGTGCGCATGTATGTGCATGTGTGAGTGCGTGCACGTGTGAGTGCGTGTGTGCATGTGCGCATGTACGTGTGTGCATGTACGTGCACCTGTGAGTGCGTGCACGTGTGAGTGCGTGTGCATGTGCGCATGTACGTGTGTGCATGTGTGTGCGTGCACATGTGAGTGCGTGTGTGCATGTGTGCATGTACGTGCACGTGTGAGTGCGTGTGCATGTGCGCATGTACGTGCACCTGTGAGTGCGTGCACGTGTGAGTGCGTGTGCATGTGCACATGTACGTGTGTGCATGTGTGTGCGTGCACGTGTGAGTGCGTGTGTGCATGTGCGCATGTACGTGCACGTGAGTGCGTGTGTGCATGTGCGCATGTACGCATGCACATGTACGTGCATGTGTGAGTGCGTGCACGTGTGAGTGCGTGTGTGCATGTGCGCATGTACGTGTGTGCATGTACGTGCACGTGTGAGTGCGTGTGTGCATGTGCACTTTGCTTTCTGATTCGTCACAGGTTCAGCACAGGCTTTGAAGCCACGGAGCCAGG
>NW_023246581.1:0-624 GCF_002007445.2 Ailuropoda melanoleuca | reverse complement strand
TGCTTCCCTTGCCAAAGACAGTGGAGTGAATGGGTGGGCCCTGCAGCACCTATAATGGATCAGCACCAAAGAATACCCCCCACCCACACTGCTGCTCTCTAACCTCACTACCCCACCTCCTACCTCTAAGGCATGTGCAGGCCTTTACCACTCTCCTTGGGCCTCTTTCCCTCTTTCTGTTCCCTGTTTCCTCCCCAGCAAAAGGCCTCACTTCCCACTTCAATAAATACACCTCCTAGCTCAAATATCCCCTCCCCTGTAAAACTGTCCCTAGCCTTCCCTGTTTCTATACTGGCAGACCAACAAAGAGCTCCCCAACCTCTCTCCTTTAACCTCACAACTTAGCTCTATGTTCCCACCTTTCCTTCCTGCCCTTATTATATCTCAGAGAAAAGTCTTTCCTTTATTCCAATGCTAATCCTTCTGCATTGGCCATTGATTTCATCCCCTTCTGACTTTCCAAGGCCATCTTGCCATTCATGATCCATCTGCCCCCACTCTCACTGTCATTTATTTCTTCCCCTCTATAGGCTTAATCCTCTCAGCCAGCAATTTTCTTCCAGCCTTAATGCACACATGTGTGCACACACACAATTACTTTCTATTGTAGGCTCAAACAAATTT
>NW_023246580.1:0-2243 GCF_002007445.2 Ailuropoda melanoleuca | reverse complement strand
TTAAAAAAAAAAAAAAAAAACAGAAGTAGAGAAAGAGAAATGAAGAGAGAACAGAAATCATCAGTATCTGGAGTGAAAGAACTGTTACTACCTATTGTGTCAACATTAAAAGGAAAATAAAAGCATACAATCATATAATAAACCAACAAATTCAACAACTTAAATGAAGTGGCCAAAAACTTGATTGTTCTTTCTAAAGGTTGCTTTGGCTATTCAAGGTCTTTTGGGGTTCTACACAAATTTTAGGATAGTTTATACTATTTCTTTGAAAAACATCTGGAACTTTGATAGGAATTGCATTGAATCTATAGATTGCTTTAGGCAGTTAAGATATTCTAATGATATTAATTCTTCCAATCCATGAGTACAAAATATTTTTCTATTTATTCAAGACTTGTTCAGTTTCTTTCATTAATGTCTTGCAGTTTTCAATATATAAGTATCTTCTTTTAGTTTTCAACATAAAAGTTTTTCACCTCCTTGGTTAAATTTATTCTTAGGTATTTTATTCTTTTTGATACAGTTGTACATAAGATTGTTTTCTTAATATTTTCCCAATAATTCATTAGTAGTGTAAAGAAATGCAGTAGATTTTTGTGTATTGATTTTTGCATGAGAAAAGACAATAGATACAATCACTATAATAAGAGAAAATGATCTTACATATTAGAATTATCTGACAATTTTAAGATAACCACCATACAAAGTCTTCAGCAAGTGATTATGGACACATTTGAAACAAATGAATAAATGGAATGCCTTAGCAAATAAGTACAGTTATGAAGAAGAACCAATGGAAATTTTAGAACCCAATATTAAAATAACCAAAAGAAATTTTTTTGTTTAAATGAATAAATAGGATCAACAGCAGAATACAAGGGACAGAGGGAAAAAGTCAGTGAACTTAAAGATAGAAAAATAGAAATTAAATGGAACAAGAGAGAGAAAACAGACTAGGGCGAAAAAATAACTAAACAAAGCCTCAGAGATCTGTGGGACCATAACAAAGGGTGTATCCATATCATTGGAGTTCCAGAAAGAGAGGAAAAAGGATAGAGCTTAAAAAGTATCCTAAAAATTAAAGGCTGAAATGTCAAATTTGGCAGAAGATACAAACTTTCATATTCAAAAAGCTGGGCAAATCTTGTAAAAGGGCAATTTCAAAGAAATCCATGGCAAGACACATCATAGTCAAACTTTTGAAAAGTAAGAGAAAAATAAAATTTTGAAAGTAATGAGACAGAAACAAAAGCTTACCTATAAAGAAGAAAATTGAATGACAGGCTATGGGAGTGCCATTACATTTTCCAAGTGCTGAAATAAAGGACTGAAAATTCAGAATCCTATATCTAATGAAAATATCCTTCAACTTTGAATTTGTCACCACAGACCTATCCTAAATAGGTGGAGTAGTTAAAGAAAGACTAGTTAAAGGAATAATAGTTTAAGAAGTTTCACTAAATAGAAAAGTAACATTTCAAGAAGGAACATTTGAACATAAGGCAAGAAGAAAGAACACAGTAAGAGCAAAAATATGGGTAAATATGATAAATTTGACTTCTCATCTTGTGTTTTCCAAGTCACTGCATGATTGATGTGGTACTAAATGTATTTACAGGAAATATTTTTAAATTGTATTGAATTAGGGGACGACAAAGAGTGATAAAGAGAGGTAAGTTTTCTACACCTCACTCAAATTGGTATGTCAATACCAGTAGACTGTGGTAAGTTATGTATATAAAATGCAATACCTAGAATAATCACTAAAAAAGTTATAAAAGACATACATTCAAAGTAGTATAGAGAAATCAAAAGATAAGTCCAAAAAGAATGTTCAAGTAGTCTACAAAAAGATAGAAAAAAGAAAAGAGAGGAACATAAAACAGAGAACAGACACATATCAAAACATAAAATGGCACCATTAAGCCCTAACATATCAATAATTACACTGAATGTAAATGGTCTAAATACAACACCTAAAATATAGAGATTGACAGAGTGGATTAAATAATGTGACACAAATATGCTACAAAAATAAATAAATTTTAATTATAATGTTGTACATAGGTTGAAAGAAAAGGTGTAGAAAGAGACATATTATGGAAGTCTTAATCAAAGGAGAACAGGAGGGGCATCTGGGTGGCTCAGTTGGTTAAGAGGCCAGCTCTTGATTTTGGCCTCATGAGTTGTGAGATCAAGCCCTGAGTCAGGCTCCCCACTAAGCATGGAATCTGCATAGGATT
>NW_023246579.1:0-2242 GCF_002007445.2 Ailuropoda melanoleuca | reverse complement strand
GCGCCCCTGGGGGCTGTGGCCCGCCGACGGCGTGAGGGTCCTGCGGCCCGGCCCCATCTATACAGGAGAATGCATGGTCATTGGGGTCCCACGGTTCCACCGGTGGCATCTGGGCATTCGTCAGTTCTTAGACCAATTTGGTAACGCGCTCCCTGAAGGGCACTCTTCAGGAGAGGCCTTAATTAAGATTTTTGCCTACAGCAAATCACGCGAACAGCATACATCACACTACAGCAACCCAGACACAGATCATTGGCCACTCAGACCCACTCACATGGTGTGAACAAATATTACCATTTCCATTTCGCTGTGGATCATTTCTGAATAAGATTAAAAAGGCAGAGCCAACTGCAGGAATTTTATACATTCATTTTTCACCAAATCTGAGAAAATGTCTGCATCTTTTCAAAGGAAGTACTTGCCTAAAAGTCTACGGTATCTTGTAAGTTACGGAATAGTCGTGTGCTTACGGGAGTCTATGTATAAGATAACAGAATGGGTACTTTATATTGAATGCTTTCGTAAGGCACACCAAGAAACAGAAATATGGTCTCTTCTTGTAATTCCTGCAGTGTGTGAAAAATAAGGAGTTGATATATTAATACTAAATTAGTACAACAGAAAGACTCCAATCTGCTCTGAATTCCATTAATTCCCTTCCATCTGTCTCTCCCTCCTCCTGTGCGGAATCGGGGCACGTCTTGGCCGCACTGAGGGCAACTCCTTTGAGCTCAGAGGAGCCGCGGAGCCCACGCAAGGCTCTTAGGCCTCTCGTCACTTGATTCTGCACAGAAGTGGATCTGTACCTAGTTAACACCAGCCTGAAACCACGAATTGAACAGCAAACACCTCTTTGCACACATTTTGTTCTTAGACCATTTTTCTGCCACTGTGCCTGTCTCGGATTACATGCACCCTTTCGTGCTTTTTCTCAAGTCCGACTGCGTCTTGGGCATACGGCAGATGTCCCCGCTGCAGCACTGTGACCCTCACCCCCCGTGGTGGCGGTCTTTGTCAGGGCCCGGAGGCGGTCAGGGCAGGCCGTGGCCGAGCCCACGCCCCCGTGTCCCCTTCCTCACAAGCTCTACGACACAATCCGGCCCCTGAGCCCAGCTCTCCCCCCGCTCCTGCGCACTTGCACCCGCCTGCGTTAAGGTCACCAGACAAGCCCTTTCACTGGAGTGCGTGCGGGATGTTTATTTAGCGGGTTTTTGTCTGTTTTGCTTGTTCGAATCATTTGCAACCAAAGAGCTCTGGCAACGTGAATGTTACCATCCTTCTCAACCCGAGAACCAACCTTGGACGTTTAAAACCTTTGGCCTGAGCCCCACCCAGTGACCCTGTTTGATTTGGGAGGTGTGCCACCCCAGACTCTGGCCAGAACGGGGGGGCTGGAACCCAGCCGGGCTGCTGCCTGAGGCTCTGGGCTCAGGTAGCCCCCCACTCACCGTGGTGCCTCTCCGGCCAATGTAGCCCCTGCAGCCACCCTGACACACGGCGGGGACCCAGGGCCCTGAAAGACCAGCTGGCGAGGCCTACACTGACGAGGAAGGGAAAAAGTTCTGTTTTCTCTCTTCTTTCCTCTTCCTACCCCAAAGCCAATACGTACACTCGTACGTTTCTAACTTCCAACGGTGTTAGCTCTTTTCTTGGCATTCTAAATTTGAGAACCTCATACGCAAACCCAGATTTCTGGTTTCGCTTAAAATATCTCCAGTCCTGGGCCACCTTCCCATGGGGGAGCAGGTGTATCGCAGCCGGTCCTCCCTACGCCCCATCTTCCCCAACGCGGACGTTATGCATCATTACTCCGGCCCTGGAGCTTCCTCTCGGGGTGGATAAGACCTCTGTATGACTGTAGCTCTCAAAATAAGACAGCAACACAGAGGCCGAGAAAGCCAGTGCAGCATCACTGACCGATCACAGTCAAAGCAGACCTGCCTACAGACCTCACTTGCCGCCCTAGGCACACGCCGACCAGTCCCTGCAGACGTCCCTCGCTCCTGACCTCAGGTTTGCAGCCTCTTTGTCTGTTCAGTTCAGCAGATGATACACTCAGCTGTCCATCTCGAGTTTCCTTCCTATGTGGAATATTCATGTTTGGAAATTAGGAAGGATAATGCAATATTCAAGAATTTTACTTCTCATGTCCCCGCCAGCAGATAAGATCTGTCGTATTGCCGTCTAGAAAGCTTCAAATGGGTGTGTGTTGGTGCCACACACACACACACACACACACACA
>NW_023246578.1:0-2241 GCF_002007445.2 Ailuropoda melanoleuca | reverse complement strand
TTGTTGGAAGCTACTGTGCTGCTCTGGGAGGTGAGGGGATGGGGGTGGGAGGGAAAATACCCCCTTTTTTGTTTGAGGATTCCGGGCAAGTCCCAACACTGGTAACTATCTCTCCACCCTTCCAGCCCCCCACTGCCATCCACTTTGATGGAGGACACTGCTAAAATTTGAGGCACCCAGGAGTTCATGGTCCCACCAGCGTGGCGCCCTGGCTGTCCCCTCTTAGTTTCTAGCCCACTCTGAAACCCAGTTCCTCTTGATCCCTCCACGTGTTCAAGCGGTCTCTGACCCACAGCCCCATTTTGGCTGGATGTGCCAGGGCTGGGGGGCCCTGGGAGGGTAGCTGGTGTAAAGAGGCCAGGAACCCCCTGGTGGTTGGGGGTGATGAGCTATGGGTTGGCAGCTCTTCTGCTTGGCCTCCCACAGAGCTGGCCAAGGGGAGGAACTTTCTCGCCCCCATACCCCGGATCACCTCGGCCATGAGCTGGGGAAAGGCCAGAGAGGAGGATGGGGAAGAAATCTGGGCCGTCAGGTGCAGCCAACTGTGAGCCAGCACAGGTCTGTCCAGTGTCCGCCTTCCTTTTCTTCCTGTTCTGAGTTTATGGGGCCCATCTTTCTATCCCTGAGCCCCTGCTGGGCTGGAGGCGTGAAAGCTGAGGTCAGAGGGGAAGCTGCAGGGTGGGAGGGGAAGTTTCCATCAGGAACACAGGTGAGGGGGGGGTGCCTCCAGGCGCTGGTCCGCTTGCTTCATGGAAATTCTGGACTCCGTCGTTTCAAACATTCAAACCCCTTTCTCCTCAAGTAGGTCTAGCAAGAGGAGGTTCACCAGGACCTGACTTCCAGGGAGCCCTCCAGTTGGTGCTGGAACACTCTGCAAAGGATGAAGGGATGAAGGCAGTGGGGGCAATGCAGAGAGGGGAGCAGAGGCACAGCTCTGGCAGAGGGATGCGTGGGACCCAGGGCAGGAGGGACACTGAAATGGGAAGGGGTTCTCTGCTCCACAGCTCCCCACTTCAGGGGCCGGTCCCGGGACCTGCATCACACACAGAGTCGTCAGGCCCTGGTAGGGAAAGGGGGGACAACCAGAGCCCATTTATTTGACAAGGGGAGGGAGAGCACAAACGGGGAGTGGCAGGCAGAGGGAGAGGGAGAGTGGGCTCTTCACTAAGCAGGAAGCCCAATGCGGGGCTCGATCCCAGAACCCCGAGCTCATGACCCGAGCCAAAGGCAGACTCTTCACCAGCTGAGCCACCCAGGTGCCCCTAGCTCCTGAGCAGTTTGATTCAACCCTCCTGAAAGGCTGGTGTGAAGGTCCTGGTGCCTCTTACCTCTGCCCCTAAACTTGCCACAGTGAGCAAAAAAGCCAGGATCTTCTCAGCTTTCCCAAAGGAACTTGGGGAGGAACCGTCACTTCAGGGGGTACACTTTGCTGTTTTTGTAGAACAAGCAGGCATTGGAGGGGAAGTAGGGTGGAGAGGGAAGAGGATCTATGCACCATGAGACCAGAGACCCCGAGCTGCACCTAGACCCAGGATTGGGGTGGGAGGGTCACGGCCAGAGCTCCTTGCCTGGCTTCTTTTAATTATGAGTTCCTTCCCCAGATCAGCTTTGTTGTGCCTACCGATTTCTCCACATATTTTTCCTGTAATCATGGAAATGCTTTGTTGATAGTACCCTTGATAGCCAAGAAAGTGTATGTGTTGCAATTACCGACTACAGGGAAACTCACCTGTTCTCCCTCTCTTCTTCCTGCTCAGACGAGGATCCCCAGTGACCTGCCAGCCCCTTGGGTTTGGGGGCTGTTAAACCTTGATTCACCTCTTGGTACACTGACATGAGGAAATGAGAAAGCCCAGAGAGGGACAGCTACTTGCCAGGGTGACACAGCATGCCAGCGTCAGAGCCAAGAATAGAACCCAGGCCATCGAAGCCCCAGTTTAGATCCCCGTCTCTCTAGGTTTGTCACGGGAGGGATCCAGAGATAGGTCTAGAAACACAGTAGTTGTGTCTCGGCTCTGTCTATATATATCCTGGAGATTGCTCTCTGCTCTCTATATATACTCCAGGAGAGTGGGTGTGTGGGGGATGTTGGAAAGTGGGTGATTAAATAACCAGTCTACCTACCCATGCTGACTCAAGCTGGGCCTCCTGCCCACCCAGCTGGCCATTGGAAATGCATCACGCCTATTAATTACAGTCACTAGCTGTATTAGCAGGACACTTGGAGGGGAGGGGACGGGA
>NW_023246577.1:0-2241 GCF_002007445.2 Ailuropoda melanoleuca | reverse complement strand
CAGAGAGAGAGGGAACACAAGCAGGGGGAGTGGGAGAGGAAGAAGCAGGCTTCCAGCAGAGGAGCCTGATGCAGAGCTCAATCCCATATTGCCAGGAACACACCCTGAGACGAAGGCAGATGCTTAACGACTGAGCCACCCAGGTGCCCCCAAAGTTTTAAAAACTGTACAATTAAAAAAAAATAACTAACTAAAAACTATACAATTAAATTGTGAATTTAATTTATATAAATTAAAATTTTAACAATAATAATGAAATAAATGTAAACCCCAGTAACTAAACCCCTACTCTCAAACTCTATTAAAATGAACTGCAAAATTAAATGATTAAATTTTATAATGGCCAGAAAATGATCTATCCAAAAGATAGGAGTGGCTCAATCTGTATATACTACCGCAGATTTCTGATATATTCAGATTCTGATGTATTCAGAGAATGAAAGTGAGAGCAAGAAAGAGAGAAAATTCTGATACAGAAAATTCTGATACAGAAAATTCTGATACAGAAAACCGAGAGCAAGAAAGAGAGAAAATTCTGATACAGAAAACATTCTTTTGAATGTTTACTTTTAATGAAGTGATTTTATTAACAGCACCAAAATTTTTAAGAAAGCAAATGCTAAGGCATATTCTATGACAGCCAACTCTATAGTTGTCATAAAGCATAATTAGTTAATTTTTTTTACATATTTTCAGCATTCTTTGCAAAGGTAATATAAAATTTTAATACTTTTTCATATCCTTAGCAGACTATATGCTCAACGTAATAATATTTGCTGGCAGAGAATTACAACTTAATACTTCTGGTGTGCTATATCTCCTATTTTTCTGTGGTCAAAAGAACAATGGTATCTGTAATGATCTGTGCCATTTTGTGCTTTCTCCCTTAAGTGAGAAAACTAGTGTTTCACAACCACTTATCAGAAATTTAGGGTGCCTGGGTGGCTCAGTGGGTTAAGCATCTGCCTCCAGCTCAGGTCATGATCCCAGGATCCTGGGATAGAGCCACACATTGGGCTCCGGAGCCTGCTTCTCCCTCTCCCTCTGCCTGCTGCTCCCCCTATGTTCTCTCTCTGTCAAAAAATAAAATCTTAAAAAGAAAAAAAAAATTAGTAAAATCTTATCAACCAAAATAGTATATTGTGAAAGTTTTTTTAATTACTGAAGTTTTTTTTAATTACTTCTTAATGTTTTGAATGTTGTTATATAATCATAATAGCTTAATCCTATTTGTATTTAATATCTCAAGGTGAAACATACAACGCAGCAAGGTTTATTATCAGTGATATTTATTTTAGATCTATTTCTGAAATATTCTTCTTGATAACACTATGTAAATAGCTGACTTTGGAACGTGGTTGACAAAAACGTTGTTATAGGAATAGGAAAAAATTCAATTTCTGCCATTTCCTTGTTGTTGGAAATTACATAAATAAATCTGCTTTTCATGTATGATTCCTTGGCAGTATACTTTTGTCAGTTGTCATTTTAGTGAAGATTAGTTTAGTAAAAGACTTTTGATATACTCTATACAATGAGTTAATGTTATACATATCAATTGTAATACCTTGGAGAGGGCTGCAAATAAAGAAGTTGATAGCAACACTGTTAGTGCTGCTGCATTATAAAATTACTATTCTCCCCTCAGGATACAGGCTTCCATGTAAATTCATTTTGCTTAGCCTGCTATAGTTCTTATAGGAGCACTGGCTTTCTCTTGATGCAATAATAGCATTTCCCTTTTTTTGGGCGGGTTTGGGGGGAGGCTGTTGGGGGAGCTGTATATTCTTTAGAGAAGTGACTGTATAAGGTTTTAATGTAATCACATTTTAACCAGCTGTCCCTGTTCAAATTTCTCTAAGGTATATGCATTTTTAATGCATCAAAAACTTCATATAATTTATAAACAATTTAGGAACTTAAATATTAATCACAATTTCTAAATATATTAAATTTATTTAAGTTATTCAAATTATTATTTATTTTTATACATATTCCAATATTCTACCTACTTTCTTATTTTTCTTCTATTTTTTAAAACTACTTATGAAGAACATCCTGTTTCTTTGAGGCTCTGCTAACCTGTACTCAAAGGTTTCATTTTAATTGGATCTATCTAAACCACAATCATGGTTTATAGTGATCAAAGTTCCCAAAGTCCTATCTTTCTCTTCCTTCCTTCCTTCCTTCCTTCCTTCCTTCCTTCCTTCCTTTCCTTCTTTCTTTCTTTCTTTCTTTCTT
>NW_023246576.1:0-2240 GCF_002007445.2 Ailuropoda melanoleuca | reverse complement strand
GGACGGGGTGTTGGGGGTGGTGCGGAGAGCAGGGTGGCCAGGATAGGAACAGCCTGAGATTTTCATTGCTTGAGGGCTCAGGGGAGCTGGGCCGGCCCTGTCTGGGCAAGCGGCTTCCCCAAAATGTACAATTTGAGGAGCTGGAAGGAAGATATTTTTCAATCCCTCAAAATGTATTGCGCCCCCCCCAACTAATTTATTATCAGGATCATGGCCAAGAAAACCCGAGAATCCTCATTCCCCTGGTGTCTAGCCCCTGCGGAGGCTGGCACCAGGGTGCCGGGAGCTCGAGACCTGACCACCCCTCGGCCACAATCCATCCCTCTCCGGCTCCCTTTCTTTCTCACCCTCTCTCCCCCTCTGTGTCCTCCAGCTCCAACACAAACTGTTTGCACGGGAAGTCTCCCTCTATGACCCGATTCAGCACACACAAGAGAAAACTGTGGGCGACAGACCCAACGTCCTAACGAACTTGAGTTAATTAATGCTAAGGAAGAAAAGAGGCGCCCTCGCTCTGTTGAATCACGGTTCACTAGCCCTTTCAGTTTGCTGTGGGTGGAGAAAAAAAAAAAGAGGCTTTTTGGTTCAAATATTTTTGGGGGGCGAAGGGAAAACAAAAACACCGCAGAAGGGCTGTGGAGGGCGGAGCCGTAGTACCTGCCCAGAGGAGCAGAGGCGAGGGCAGCCGAGAGCGTCCTCCCAGAAGGCTTCTGGCCTAAGCGGTCCTGGGAAGGCCGAGAAGGGGAAAGAGAAGGGAAGGGATTATCAACTGATGGCCAGCCTGCTCAAATAAATTGCTCAAAAAATTATACTGTCAGACTATGAGATACATATATATATATATTTTTTAAAGCCCAAATCCAACAACTCAATTTGAACAGAGCCGTGAAGATGTTTTAACAGAGCAGAAAACCGAAATATGGATGGCACACATACAAAAATTTAAGTGTGCAGAGAAAAAGAAGAGGTGGTAATGGGGGGGAGGGAGAACAGCTGCAATATTACTTTCCAGATGTTGACAGCAAAATGTAATTGGCAAGTAACTTCTTCCTTACTTTTCATCCTTTGGTCCTGAGATGTTAAAAATCCTACAGCTAGACCTGAGTCTGAAGGCAGTTTCCTGGCGCTCCATACACATGTGGATGGGTCTGGAAGCCTCGTGGGCCACACACCTGCGAGCTTTTTTATCAGCCCACTAATTTTTACAAGCCCTCCCACCATTCTTAAGCGGGAGACCTAAGCAAAGCAGGCTGGAGGACATTCTTATTTAAATCATCATTTATTATCATTATTATTTTGTTAGGGAAGGACTTTCTTCTGAGTCCGGGTCTTCCTTTTTTTTTTTAAATAAACTTTTAACTGAAATGTGTAAAAGGAAGAGCAGAAGATCGCACACGTCTAAGTCTGGTGCTCGACACATTTTCACAAAGTGAACACACCTGTGTAAACCCTCCCAGATTAAGAAATAGAACATTTTCAGCACTGCTGAACAGGCCTTTAGTTTTCAAGTTACGGAGTTCTCATAGTTTGCATGCCTTAGAAACAGCTCCTGCCCCTACCAGTAACGTCAAACGGGAGCACCTATGTATACACATGTGTTAACAGAGCAGCATGCAGTACTCATGTGACCACAAAAACATATGCAGTGAAAAGAAGCCCCTCGAGTCCTCACTGCTGCAGAGGGGTTTCGTGCCTGTCTCTGTCTCTGTCTCTCTGTGCCTGCCCAGCTCTGATCCCATCAACAGGGCAACCAACTGTGCAGCGGGGTTAGCAGACCAGCAGGGCGTGTGTGTGGTGGACAAACAGGGCCCACCGAGCTGAAAGCCAAATAGTCATAGCGACTGAGGGGAGTAAGAGACCCTCCGTTCACCCTGCCCGTAGGCAGAGACTGGGGGGCCTCAGGGGTGTGGGGAGTAATGGGGAAAAAGTGGCTCTGCAGAGCCAGGGATTCCTGAACGGTAAATTATCACCCATCCAGGCAGGCTGCCCTCATTCCAGTCCCCAAAAGTCTATCAGGGAAAAGAGCGAGGGGGTCCTGGGGCAGAGCAGCGGAGGGAAGGGAGGCCCAACCCTGCTGCATCTGCCTCCCCCTTCCCTGGCTCCAGCCCCAGCTGGCTCCCCCCTCACTTTCACTCGCACTAAATTTACTTTATAATTTTAAAATTAAATTTTAAAAAAAGCAGGAAAGAGAAAGCACTGAAGGCAAAGTACCTCCCACAATATCTCTCCAAGGGGGGGGG
>NW_023246575.1:0-2240 GCF_002007445.2 Ailuropoda melanoleuca | reverse complement strand
TAATTTGCTACTAATATGATAGTAATTCAACTCAGAATCAATCATTTGGTCATTTCACATTTTGTATCCTTAAAAATAACCATACAACTTTGAATATGAAACAAAAACACTAGATTACTGAATTGAATTTAGCTATCATTTAAGAATATTTAAAACTGGGTTTCTTCTCTCCTCCATTTTAATGTTTACCAACCTTGTGTTCTCTGAACTCTTTACTATATATTCCTGTTAAATTTTCATGATGTTTCTTTGACTGTTTTCCTCTTTAATACATTAATTCAATGACAAAGAAATATTCCTATTTAGAAGAATAATAAAAACACATGACAGCACTTAAGATTGAACTATGAAGATAATTTTTTCTAGTTAATTCAACAAATAATTATTGATTGTTCCTTATATTCAAAACAAGAGAAGAATAACATCACAACTATAGCTTTTCAATATATATTCAACATATATAATTCAGTATGAAAAGAAAGTACATGTATTAATTCTACATTTGATTTATTTTTAAGTATTTTTATTTCCTTTTAAAATATATCCTGCAAAAAGAAAAGAAAAAAGAATTAAAGAAGAAAGAAAGAAAGAAAAAGAAAGAGGGAGGGAAGAAGGAAGGAGGGAGGAAAGGAAGGAAGGAAGGAAGGAAGGAAGGAAGGAAGGAAGGGAGGGAGGAAGGGAGGAAGAGAGGGAGGAAGGGAGGGAGGAGGAGAGAAAGAAAGGAAGGAAAGAAAAGGAAGGAAGGGAGGGAGGAAGAAGGAAAGAATGAAAAGAAAGAAAGAAAGGAAAAGCTAAGGAGCTGATTTCTATTCACATTAACAAAATTTGGCATAAGGATTATCATATATTGCCACCAAATTAAATCATTCAAAATTTGTGGAAATTATTTTAATTGTTGATTGATAGGACTCCTTCAGTTCAGGCCCAGGTGGAACCAAGCTATGAAACAGGAGAGGACAGCCCAAATCAGTGCTAGAATTAGATGAGAAGGTGACCCCTTCCCATGCATGATTATGCTTGATTTATGGAGTGTGAGACAAGAATGGTGAGGCATAGTTTGGAGAGTAAGCAGGAACAAGGTCATGAAGTAATAAGACTCTAATATTATGTGCCGAGTTGTATCTGCCTGAAATTCATATTGTGAAGTCCTTACCTCTAGTACCTCAGAATATGACTGTATTTGGAGACAGGGCCTTTAAAGAGCTAATTAAGATAAAGAGCTAATTAAGGCGGGTGGGCCCTAGTCCAATATGTCTGATGTTCTTAGAGGAAGAGGAGAGTAAGACACAAACAACACAGAGGAAAATACGACTACAAAGCAAGAAGGTAGCAGTTGCCAGCCAAGGAGAAAGCCCTCTGAAGAAACCAAATATGCTGACACCTTGACCTCCAACTTCCCAGCTTCCAGAACTGTGAGAAAATATCCGTGGTTTGAGCTTCCCAGTCTGTAGCATTTTGTTATGGTGGTCCTAGAAAACAAATGTATCTAATAACAGAGACATGGTCTTTACCTATGAGCAATGGAAGCCATGGGTAGTTGAATAGGGAAGTGACACAATTAATGAAGAAATCACTTTTTAAGACTGTTGATGTTTCATACTTTGAGCTTTGTTCTTAAATCCTCTGAGCATAGACTGTACTATCACTTATGATATCCCACTATACTTTTGAGCAGATTTGCTTGCTATGTGTGTGTGTATGGTGGATATAGATAGATATAGATATAGACATATAGATATAGATAGATGTAGACATATAGATATATAGATATATCTGTATTTTGCACCTGAAAACTCTTCTGGTATTTAAAGAGAGCTGCCCAATACTCATCAAAATATCTTCTTCAATATACTTGCCATATAAAAGTAACCTATTATCTTGTGATTTTCCAACTATTCACCATTCTTGTGAGCCTCCCGTGGACTAAAATTATTTTCAGCACACATCTTAAAACGCAGCACTATGTATAAACAGAACGCTTCACATGGCAAAAGGTGCATAAATCTTTTAAGTTGTGAAGTGCACTATGCTGATCACATTATCTCCTTTCATGAGTTGTCTTTTTTTTTTTTTAAGAATTTTTTTTTATGATGAAACTGAAAGAAAAGATAAGCAATTGTTAAATAGCAAAAAATGTTATGGAGCCAAAATCCAAGCTATGTTTATCTGATTCTAAGCTCAATCTTTTTTTTTTTTTTTTAAGATTTTATTTATTTATTTGTCAGAGAGAGAGAGAGTAC
>NW_023246574.1:0-2240 GCF_002007445.2 Ailuropoda melanoleuca | reverse complement strand
CACTCCCCCTGCTTGTGTTCCCTCTCTCGCTGGCTGTCTCTGTCTCTGTCAAACAAATAAATAAAATCTTTAAAAAAAAAAAAAAAAAAGAAATTTGCTCTTTTTTGAGCGTGAGCCTCTGAAATAACAGTGTATCGGACCTTCAGTCTTACTATTTCATGATTACAACCGTGACTTTTTAAGAGGTTATTTATAGAAGTTCTATGTAATAATAATAAATATATGCAGCAAATTCTATGTTAAAAAAGATAAAGCAGAAGCTTAGAACTTTTGAATTCTAGAAAAGGCAAGTTGAGGGAGGAAAGGAAATGTAGATGGACTACAAGCTAATAAGCTCAAGAGGCAAGTGGAATGCTGCTCTGCTGCGGCATTTTCCAGAGATGGGGCTTACCACTTCGCCCTTCAGCACAGGAGCAGTTTCATTGAGCCGGAGAGGCCATCAGTGATGAAGAATGCACAGCACAAGGAAGCATGGGAGAAAGAAGGGGAGTGAAGGGAAGGACAGGAATCAATTCAAGCAGGAAATCAAAATTCCAAAAGGCTTACAATCCCACCATGGGCACAGTTACATGATCAGTTAATACAACAAGGATTCAAGGCCAAGTATGAGGGAATCACTCACTCCCAGTACCAAAATGCAGAATTTAAATAATAGGTGAGTTGAAGAAGAAAAATTCACTCTAAAAGCCAGTTTTGCAAATGCCCAATTTATCAGGAACTATGTCAAGATTAATGCTGAGCAAAGAGATAAAAATAAAAAGGCTTTTCTCTCTTTTGTACTTTTTTTAAAAAAATGACTACAACAGTGAGGTGGGGTGTGCACAAATGTGCCTAAGGACATGGCATTCTTTCTAATTCCTCAAATCAGTGTTTGGGAGCAGAGGGCACAGAGAGGACTGCAGGCCTCTTGACTATGTATTTTTAATAGAAAGATCTCACTCAAGCTTAGAATAAGTAAAACTGGTTTTGTATAATTCTTACAGCAGGTTTGAGAGGTCTGAAAACTTCTTTCTTTTCTTCAGGTTTTTTCACTGCATTTTCTAGGCGCTGAGATGGAGAGCCTTCGGATTTGGATGATGCTGTGAAATTCAAGAAAGACAACAAAGGTAGGAACAGATAAACACAAAGAAGTGTGTCACAAATCTGACCTAGTCCACCTAGCCTTTGTTTCTTTCCCCTTCCCTCCCGCCCACTTCTGGTAGCCCCACTCAAGGCAATCTCCACAGGCAGACCTGACTCTGCTTAACATGTATTCACAATACCTTGTTACACTATGTCAATAATATAATAGAGGGAATTTTCATGAGCTTATTATTTTGAGGGTTAAAATAACCAATAATGATGACAGCACTGACGGGAGTCTATATGAAAGAAGTGGGTTCAAATCTCAGCTTGGACATTTAGCTAATCACCTTGGACAAATTACTTAACCTCACTAAATTGCAGTTGCTTTAATTTGTAAAATGGAGACACATTACACCTCTCTCTCTCTCATGAGGTTCTTTTAAGGATTAAATGAGATAATGCACATAAAGTACTCACAGTACTAGGTTTGTGTAAGCTCTCAAAAGTGAACTCTGTTTTATTAAAATTATGGTATCATTAGCACCCTGCCCTGAAACACTGTTTTGTAATATGCAGCTGTGAAAAAACCACAGGCCTTTTTACATGATTGAAAAGGATCTCCAATATACTGATCATATAGCCCAATATAGTTAATGGGGAAAGGGAAAAGCAAAGGTGTCCTACATCTCACTCTGAAGCGCTCCCCAGAGCCACTCTGAGACCCAGGGTGGGACCCAGGCTGGGATCCTGAGTTGCTGGACCCCGAGGAGCTGCCACTGCCAGGCCTGGGCACCAGCTTCTCCACTCTCTCCCACAGCAGCCTGGGCTCAATACTGCTGTTAGAAAAGAAGAGAGAACAGCTAATGCATTATCCCAAGATGTAGTATCAAATTATAAACAGATGCATGATGTGTCCACCAATGTCTTTGAAATATTGATATAATGAGAAAAAATGGCCTACAAACAGCATTCAACATTAAATTTATCAAAAGTTACAATGACATCATTCATGGATTTTATCTCAGATATCCTTTTTTAAATTGTAGTTGACACACGTTACACTAATTTTGGGTATATGAAGTATCTCAGATAAGCTTAAATCAAAAATGTTAAATAATAGGCTACCATTAGCTAGACCCCAAATCTTCCTCATGACTGACAGGAAATGCTACTGT
>NW_023246573.1:0-2239 GCF_002007445.2 Ailuropoda melanoleuca | reverse complement strand
GCAGGGGGAGTGGGAGAGGAAGAAGCAGGCTCGTAGCGGAGGAGCCTGATGTGGGGCTCGATCCCACAACGTCGGGATCACGCCCTGAGCCGAAGGCAAACGCCCAACCACTGTGCCACCCAGGCGCCCCAACCAATACACCTTTTAAAAAGGTCCCAAGAATCCGCGTAAAACTCTTTAACTGTGTCCAGCGTTCAGCGGCTTTCCACTTACGGCAGTTAATCAAATAGCACGTGTCCTGAAAAGCACCCCCACCCCGGAAGCCCAGCCAGGCTTGTAAACCAAGGGCTCTGAATGCTGTTCGCAAATGGCCTGCTAATTTACTCATTCAGGGCCAGCTTCAGGCCAGGCCTGACCCAGGCTCACAGCACATCACGGGCCTGGGACCATGGGAATGCCCAGGGAGCCCCCTGCCTCAACCCCCCGTAGCAGGGAGGGGGGCGCCTCTTCCAGAAGGCCTAAGGCAGGTGTCAGAGCAACCGCCCAACACGAACCAGTCCTGGGGAACAGGCTGTGCTCAGTGGCAGAGGCAGGCTCTGGTCCCCATGCAGCAAAGGGATGAACTCCCACAGGAAAGCCAGGTGCTGCTGGGAGACTACAGAGAAGGCCCCGCACCAGACCGATGGCCGGAAGCCTGTTGACCTGTTCGCGGTCCTGCCCGTTGGGACGGGGCAGGTCTGCACCCGCCGCGCAGACAAAGCAAACCCAGCCAAACGCAAAGGGTTTCATGAATTCTCACGCTCGTTTACGAGAGGCCACGCTCGAGAACAGCCGAGGCACTGCCGTGCACCTAGGCTCCTCATGTGGCTGACTTCCAGAGTCAGGCGCGCTCTCGCACGCACGGGGAACAGACACAGCTTCGCACGTTTACTTATAAACACACAAAACACAAAACCCCGTGAGGGGGAAAAACCAGTTAACCAATTTTTTTTTTACTGGGTTAAAATATACAAAATATTTATTATCTCCAAGTGCACAGCCCCGTGACATGAAGCACACTCACCCCATCCTGCAGCCACCCCCACCCCCCTTCTCCAGAACGTTCCATCTCCCCATAGGGAGACTCTGTCCCCAGAAAGCACGGACTCCCCACCCCCTGCCCCAGCCCTGGCTCCCACCAGCTCCGCTCTGTCTGTGTGGACAGGACGCCTCTGGGGACCTCCTGGGAGTGGGGTCTGTCCTTCTGGGTCTGGCTTATTTTGGCCAAGCTGACTTTGGAGAACAGTGCATGGATATTTTGGGGGAGGGGGGAATAAGGTCTAACTTTTAACACGTGGATGGATCCATGGGAGAGGACCCTGAAACAGCCCCGTGCCTGTGCACGTGCACAGGAGGCCCCGCTGGCCATTCTAGAAAGTATGGAGACCCCGGTCTGTCCGAGGGGAAAGTGCAACCCTGTGTCACACAAGGCCCAGGAGTCAAGCCCAGAATTTAAGGCCACGTGCAAACACACCAAACTTATGAGCGGGTGTTTAAGAACTCTAAACCACGGAGAACAACTCGGCCAAGCGTGTATGTGGTAAGAGACACGTACGCGCACCTGTGGCTGTGTGCCGGGAGCGACAGGGACGCGCGTAGCCCAACTACACGGCATGGCACGCGAGGGGTCGGAGCGGACCTACCTCCACAGGCGAAAGGCACGTGGCCTCTAAGCACATGACCACAGCGCACGTGGCTAGTCATCAGGGGGAAGGGAATCACACGCACAGCGAGGCCACACCTCACCCCACATGGAGGCCGGGCCCGCAGCGAGCGCGGGCAAGGCCAGCGAATGTGACTCACGGCCACCACGGTGCCAAACAGCCTGGCAGTTTCTCCACCCGGTAACCCGTTTCCACACAACCCAGTGAGTCTATGGCTACACACACGCCCAGAAAAACCGAAAACACATGTCCACGCAAAACTCGGACACGAACGCCCACGGCATCATTCACCAATCACTGACAAGCACGGACAGACGCGGTGTCCGCTGGAGGCTGAATGGGTAAGCAGCGTGTGCGTCCGCCACTGGACAGATAACACACAGCACGTCCCCCCCACACGGGAGCGACACTCCGCCGCGAGCAGGAGCGCGGCGCCCTCCCGCGCTGCCCCGGAGACGGACCCCGAGCCCCTGACGCTCAGGGAGGGAACCGGACACAGAAGGCCCCCCGGCGTGTGAGTCCACGAGTGTGACACGTCCAGAACAGGCTCCTCCACGGACGGGAAGGGGGCTCGTGGGGGCCAGGGGCTGGGGGAG
>NW_023246572.1:0-2239 GCF_002007445.2 Ailuropoda melanoleuca | reverse complement strand
GAGGCATCTCCGCCCCCAGCCGTCTGGCCACTACCCACCACAGACTCTGGGCTCAAAGACAGGGTCACGCGTGGCCCCGCCGGCCCCACTCTCGCCCTCACACGGCTCAGCCGCTTCCCTCCAGAAAGCCCTCCTTCCACTGGTCATTAGGGAAGTTTCTGGTCTGTCTTCAGTGTGTCAGACGTTTCCTCCCCAAAGGAGTCTGCCTTGACCCTTCCCCTTCCGTCTGGCCAGGTGAGCCGGTCTCCTCTGCCTGCTGCCGCTGGACCGTTAGGCCCTGGTCCGAAGCTGGGGTGGCCGCCTCTCACTGAGCAGGCCCCTGTCCCCGCCGGTGGGTCCTGGACGCCTCGGGGCAGGACCCTGCTTCGTTTGCTCTGCCCAGCCTGGCGGGCAGCCAAGCGCCGAACTGATTGCTGAGCTGAGGAATTTAACTTGGTGTTCAGAAATTCCTGCTGGAATTTTCCGTTGAGATAAGCGGGGGTGAAGCTTTTGAGGCAATGCAGGCGACCCTTTCTGCTTATCTCAAAGGCGGTGGGAGAAAAGAACGTTCTGGAGGATCTGTCCCTCAGCCATCCATCACGCTGAGTCTGACCCCTCACTGCAGGGGAAGCACCTCTTCCCCACAGAAGCCCAGACGGGCCCGCAGTAACGGTCCGGGCCACACCGGTGGCCTCTGCACCAGGAGTCGGGGGGCCGTGGGGTCCGGGCAGGTCGTTGGCAGCGTCCGCGACAGGCCCTGATAACCGCGTTGAAAATCTCAGAAATGTTTCTGTGGCAGTGGCTCAGGCGTTTGCCACGTGACCCCAGGGAGGCAAACGGGTGGAAAGTCACGAAAGGCCGGTGGGGATGGGAAGGAGCCCACATGCAGGGGGGCGCCTCGGGGAGCAGAAGAGCGCCTGTGCCTGGAGATATGGGAGCAGAGACTGAAAAATCGGTGGGCGGGGTGGGCAGATGCTCCCTACGCCGGCGGGTGCTCAGACCACACTCCCCAGGGGCCCTTCCGGCTTCAGAACGCCGGATTTGGGCTTTCTTCCATAGGGAGCGTCGATGCTGTGAGTGGGTGCGCTCGTGTACGTGGGCTGCCGAAGTGGCATCGCAAAGCGGCTCCTCTGTGAACGCCAAGGCAGGGAAGTCGATAACGTGCCAGGAGAGAAAGCTGGCACAGCTCTATCAAGATAATATTAGCGGAGGTCACTTAAGTAGATCGCTTGTGTGCTATTTTCGCCCAGTTTCCACGACAAGCAGCGGTGATTAGGGTTATGGGGCGGAATGTGCTCTAAGTGTCCATCCTCCCTGCTGGGGAGTTTCTTTGTGCCTGAGTCTGACTCTGTGTCCACGTGGGAACGCATCTTCAGATTGGTCGACTGATGGATTGATTACAAGATTTTATTTATTTATTTGAGAGAGAGAGAGCATGAGCGGGGGCAGTGGCAGAGGGAGGGGAGAAGCAGACTCCCTGTGAGTAGGGAGCCTGACATGGGGCTCGATCCCAGGACCCTGGGATCGTGACCTGAGCTGAAGTCAGCCGCTGCACCAACTGAGCCCCCCAGGGGCTCCACACCTTTAGATTTAAACGTGAGCGTTTTCTCTCTCGGTGGATGTCTCTTCGTGGTGAGGTGGTCTTACAGAGATGAGCAGCACGTATGGGACCCTCTGGTGAGGAGCCGGTGTGGAGGGTCGTGACTGCAGAGTTCCCTGTGGGAGGGCAAGACCAGTGGGGGGAAGCATGTGCAGGCAAACACTGAGACCAGAGAAGTGATGAGCCCCCCGGACCTCAGGAGTAGCTGGGTCCTAGCCTCTCACGGTGCCCCTGGGCCTTGTGAGGTGGGAAGGGGTCAGGCTGTTTGAGGTTGGCCAGTGGGTGGGCCCCCACCATCTGCCAGCAGTGTGCTAATGCGGAGCTCTCCCTCTGGGTCAGCTGGGCAGGGTGTGGGCCTTAGCTCGCACTGGGGTAAGCAGGATTCTAGTATGGCTCTCAAGACCACTGGCCCATGGTGTCCAGACCCAGCATGAAACCCTCCCTCCAAGGGTGCCCAGGGCTGTGCATACGATGGATGTCACTCCTGAGTTAGGTTGTGTTATGTGGCAAGGGTGAAGGAGTTTTTGCAGATGTAATTAATGTTCCTTATCAGTTGACTTTAAGTTAATGAAAAAGGAGAGGGTGCCTAGTGGGCCTCACCTAATCAGGCGAGCCCTTTAAAAGAGGGTCTGGAAGTCAGACAGATTCTCCTGCTGGCCT
>NW_023246571.1:0-2239 GCF_002007445.2 Ailuropoda melanoleuca | reverse complement strand
CTTCCCAATCTCTGTAGCATTTATTTCCTTTTCTTGTCTTATTGTTTTAGCTAGGATTTCCATTATGCTGTTGAAAGGAGTGGTGAGAGGAGACATTCTTGCCTTTTCCCTGATTTTAGAAGGACAACTTCCACTTTCTCACCATTAAAAAGGTGTTAGGTAGGGTTTTCATAGATGTTCTTTATCAAGTTAAGGAAGTTCTCCTCTGTTCCTGGCTTATTGATCATTTAAATCATGAATGGGTGTTGGATTTTCTCAAATTCTTTTTCTGTATCTATTGATATAATCATGTGATTTTTCTTTTTTAGCTTGTTGATGTGAAGGATTACATTAATTGATTTTCTAACATTGAACCAGCCTGCACACCTGCAATAAATCCCATTTGGTCATGGTGTGTTTTTTTAATACATTAGATTAAATTTGCTACTATTTTGTTGACATTTTTACATCTGTGCTCATGGGATAGATTGACCAATAGATTTCTTTTCTTACAATGTGTTTGTCTGGTTTTTCTGTTAGAATAATGCTGGCCTCATAGAATGAATTAGGAAGTATTCCCTCTGCTTCTTTCTTCTGAAAAGATTGTAGAGAATTGTTATAATTTCTTCCTTAGATATTTTGAGGAGTTTACCAGTGACCCCATCTGAGCCTGGTGTTTTTGGTTTTGGAAGGTTATTAATTATTGATTTAATTTCTTTAATAGATTTAGGTCTATTCAGATTGGCTATTTCTTCTTGTATGAGTTTTGGCAGATAGTGTCTTTCAAGGAATTGGCCCATTTCATCTAGATTATCATATTTGTGGTCATAGAGTGGTTCATGATATTCCTTTATTGTCTTAAAGTCCATACTGCCTGTAGTGATGTCTTCTCTTTCACTTCCTATATCAGAAATTTGCATCCTCTTATTTTTCTGAGTTAACTTAAGAAAATCAACTTTATTAATCTTTTCAAAGAACTAGCTTTTGATTTTACTGATTTTCTTTACTGATTTCTTGTTTTAATTTCAATGATTTCTACTCTGACTTATTTTTTACTTCTGTTTACTTGGAGTTTAATTTGTTTGTCTCTTTCTAGTTTTCTAAGGTGGAAGCTTAGTTTACTGATTTTAGATCTTTCTTCATTTTTTGTCTAATATATTCATTCAATGCTATAAATTCACCTTTAGGCACTGTTTTTGCAGCATCCCTCAAATTTTGACTAGTTTTATTTTCATTTTCCTTTAGTTCAAAAAAAACTTTTTTTAATTTCCCTTTGGATTTCTTCTTTGACCCTTGCATTATTTAGAAGTTTGTTGTTTGATCTCCAAGTATTGGGGATTTTTCACCTGTTACCAATTTCTAGTCTAATTCCATTGTAGTCTGAGAATAGACATTGTGAATAGACATGGTGTTACTTCTATTCTTTTACATTTCTTAAGGTGTTTTTTATGGCCAAGAATGTGGCCTATCTTGGTGAATGTTCCATGTGAGCTTGAGAAGAATGTGTATTCAGTGTTATTGGATGAAGTAGTCCATAGATGTTCATTATATCCATCCAATTGATAGTGTCGAGTTCAATTATGTCCTGAGTGATTTTGTCTTCTGGATATGCCCATTTCCAAAAAAGGGGTATTGAGGTTTCCAACTCTGATGGTGAATTTATCTATTTCTCTTTGCAATCTACCAGTTCCGGCTTCATGAATTTTGATGCTCTATTGTCAGATGCTTACACTTTAAGAATTGTTACATGTTCTTGGAGAATTGACCCCATTTTCATTATGCGATGCCCCTCTTTATTGCTGATAACTTTCCTTGCTCTGAAAACTGCTCTGTCTGGAATTAACATAGCTGCTCCTGCTTTCTTTTGGTTAGTGTTAGCAAGTTGTATCTTTCTCCATCCATTAGAAAACTGAAGCTTAAAATTTTTTTTCATACAGTTGGATTAATATCTACCACATATGCTATTACTTTCTATATATTGTCCTTGTTCTTTGTTCCTATTTTTGTCTTCCACTTTTCTGCCTTTTTTTGTGGTAAAAAATACATAACATGAGATCTATCCTCTTACACATTTATAAGTGTATAATAGTGTTAACTCTACGCACATCGTTGAGCAGAAGATATCTAGAACTTTTTCATTTTCCATGATTAAAAGCATAGACCCACTGAATAGCAAAGCCCTGTTTCAGTCTCCCCCAGACCCTGGTAACCACCATTCTACTTTCTGCTTCTATGGGTTTAACTGCTTTAGATACCTCAT
>NW_023246570.1:0-3042 GCF_002007445.2 Ailuropoda melanoleuca | reverse complement strand
ATTGTTTAATGACTATCTCTGCCTCTCATAGAGGTGCNAAAAACCACGGGCTAGCCTAGTTTAAGATAATAGTTGCATTTAGTATTGGGAGGAAGGAATGGGCCTGGGGAGGTTAAGAAAGGGGAGTTCAGCTTTGTGTTAAGATCTCTTAGTTCTGGGTGATAGTATTTGGGTATTTTATTGTTTTCTGGAGTGCAGGCTTCCCATAACGACATACAGTCAGTGTATAGGTGGGAGCACACATGGTTTCCATTACTCATGGTCCTTCAGTGCTCTCCTGGAAGGTGTGCTTATCTGCACTGCACAGCATTATACAGTTGACCCTTGAACAACACAGTTTGAATTGCATGGATCTACTTATATATGGATTGTTTTAAAAAAAAATACAGTAGAGCACTGCGAATGTATTTTCTCTTATTTTCTTTTCTCTTGCTTTATTGTAAGTTTACAGTATATAATATGTATACAAAATACGTGTTAATCTGCTCTATATTATTAAAGATTTTTTTTTTAATTTTTATTTATTCGACAGAGATAGAGACAGCCAGCGAGAGAGGGAACACAAGCAGGGGGAGTGGGAGAGGAAGAAGCAGGCTCATAGCAGAGGAGCCTGATGTGGGGCTCGATCCCATAATGCCGGGATCACGCCCTGAGCCGAAGGCAGACGCTTAACCGCTGTGCCACCCAGGCGCCCCAATCTGCTCTATATTATTGATAAGACTTCTGGTCAGGTAGGCTATTAGTAAAGTTTTGGGGGGATCAGAAGTTATACCTGTATTTTCGATTGCATGGGTTACCCCTAGTCCCTGCATTGTTCAAGTGTCAGCTATAATTTGCTTTCTGTGGTTTTTCAGTTTTCAGTAAAAGTTAGAATTGCTCTAGGATTACCGCAGGTATAATATATCCTTTCTGCCAACTTGGCCTCCAAACTTCCTTGGCTAAATGAAGGCTTAACCCTAACTGCTACCTAATAGGGATCAAGTCATCTTTTAGGTTCCACTCTCAAAGTGGTTTACAGTGTCTGAGGTTCATTTTCCTTGTTACATGCTTCTTTCCTTGATCTTGATGTGACAGATGAATGTCTTCCATTAAGGCCTAATTCTATTTTCTAATAGATTGTTGGAGACAGGACTTCATGATTTCAATTCTTCTATTCTTGGCAGAGTGATAATAAATACTATGTTTTCCTTTATCAAAACTGAAGAAGTAGTTCACTGCATTTGTGATTTACTTTGAAGTAGACTGATTAAACAAATAAAACAGGTATTATAGAATTTGGACATTTAAAAGAATGTCATTATTCACAGTAGCCCCCGAAGTAAGCAGTGTATTTGCTCCAGTACAGCTCTTGCTTAAAACATTTTTGGAATGCCTCCTTTGGAACTGGCCTCAAAGCGTCTTATAAACTCCCATTTTGTAGTGACATTTCCTTTTTCACCCACAGTAGGGTTACCAGGATTGCCTTGAGCTAGGTTTCTTCTGGATTTTTTCCAAAACAGAATTCATTCAAAGCACAGAAGTTTCTACTATTGAGAATATTCAAAAGAATGTACTCTAAGTTCTGTAAAGCTTTTGCTAAAGCACTATTTTAAAAAGAGAGCATTTATCTTTATATGCCACAAAATATTGTGGGTAACATTATTAGAGTGCCTATATCCCAAGGGAGCAGCACTTGCAAGGATATATGTCATGGTGTGTTTGCATCTAATCAGTGTTTTTACTATGAATTCACACCTTTTAGCGTTAGCCAGCACATACCAGGCCCTCTCTTTGTAATAGTAAATGCTCATTTGGTTTGTGGTCTGATGTGTTCCACGCCAACTTTTCATTCTCAAACCAGATCACTTTGGTTGTGTCTCTGTATATCATATGGTCAAAATTTGTATATTTGCTAAGAAAATAAAATGCAGAAGGTTTAATTTTGCCATGAAATTTTTGAATATACATTTGCCTGTAATATTACACAAAAAGAATCAACCTTCAGATAAATCTGTTCCAGTGTTTCTTTTGTAGTTTAAGTGATCATTGTTTTTATTGCTACTGAAGGAATTATCTGAAGCTGAAAACCAGTTTAAGAGGATGATTGAACACTACCCCAATGAGGGACTTGATTGCTTGGCCTACTGTGGAATTGGAAATGTATGTTTGAAAAAGAACAGGTTAGTGGAGACTATGCTCTTTTATACTCAGGGTGGATAACTCAGTTGAAGCCTAATGTTATGGAGTNAAGTCTAATGTTCTGGAGGTCCCTTTTCTGGAATTATATTGTTATCTTCTTTGTGGCAGACTGTTATCATCATGTTTGCTTGGAGGACCAGCATTTCTGTATCAATATTAATAATTAAAATATGGCCAATCAGTTCAGCTCCTAGTGCTTCCTTATTTTGAGAAAGTCAGGAACAAGATGATTGGACACAAAGGATTTTGTATTTTTCCAGTTAGTATATGTCACTTATAAATGGTGACTGAATTGATATAAATTAATGCTTTACAAGTCTGTATAATTTTTTTCAGGATTTATTTTATTTTCTTAATATTTTTATTATGTTAGATTGTATAATTTTTTGGTTACCAAAATAANTTAGATTGTATAATTTTTTGGTTGCCAAAATAATCTGTTTCCTCCCAAAACCTGTATGAAGATGATTTTAATATGAGATAGATATCTGTTCAAAGACATCATGAGTTAGAAATAAAAAATCAGGGCACCTGGGTGGCACAGCGGTTAAGCGTCTGCCTTCGGCTCAGGGCATGATCCCGGCGTTCTGGGATCTCAACCAAACAGAAAGTAGCAGATCTGGGCCAGGATGTGGGGAAACTGGAGCCCTCGTGCACGGGTGGCGAGGAGTAAGATGGTGCAGCTGCTGTCGAACACAGTACGGGCGTTCCTCAAAAAGTTGAACTTGGAATCGCCATACGACCCCGCAATCCCATTCCCCTGTCTCCTGTGTTCATAGCAGCATCGTTCCCGTGAGCTGAACCATGAATCTATCCAGGGATGAACGGATTACAAACTGTGGGCCATCCTTACTACAGAAAATA
>NW_023246569.1:0-1565 GCF_002007445.2 Ailuropoda melanoleuca | reverse complement strand
ATGGCCCAAGGTGCCTCTGGCGAATTGAGCATTTTCAGTTGTCAGTCTCCAGACTGGAGAGCCAGGACCTGCAGACTGGGACCCACTGCAACCACCTGGGGCAGGAGGGGGACTGTGACCTCTCTGGGGCTGGAACTGCCTTCCCAAGGAGCCCGCCTCTGACCAATGAGACAGGGCGGCCCCCCAGGCCCACCGGCAGCTGCCCGCCCTGGCCTGCCCCAGGCGCAGCCTTTGTTCCTGGAAGCTCACCGGCCAATTAGTCAGGGACCCTAGCTAGATCAGTTAGCGGCTAGGACTTCGGTCCTGTGGAGCGGTTCTCCTTTCCCCAGGCACTGACCGCAGCTGTGTCCCAACCTGGATGGAGCCATGGTGGCGTCTTCCAGCCAGAGGCTGTCTGCCCCCTCTCCATGTGAGTGTGACTTCTCCTTTTTAAGCAATTCCAAGTACAACGCAGTTAATTGTGTCATTTATTCTTTGCATCCGTAATTGTGCACGATAGCGATTTAATTATCACTGGTGGCGCCAAAGGCGCCACATGCCTGATTTCAACTGAATAGAGGGAGATAACGGCCCGAGCCTCCTTAAAGGCAGGGAAGGGCCGTTACCAAGCAGCCAGGAGCCTGGCTATAAATACATCTCTGTCGGCCACAGCAGCTGTACCGAAGGCCACATGTGCTTCGTGAACTGGATCGAGTGGTTCTGAACAGGGAGAGTTCGTGGAACTCTTCCGACAGGAAGCTCTGGAAACCTTGCAGGAACTGTTTCAGCAATGTTCCCAGGCTCACGCTTAATAGTGGGATGCACACTTAAAGATTAAAGGGAAAACCACAGCAGGGCAGCAGGGGACAGAGATCTGAGCCGGGAGCAGGGACTCGAAAGACACCCCCCCGCCCCCGTTTTGGAGGCCTCAGTTTCCCTGTTTACAAAAGGGGTGCTGCAAGTGGGTTGGATCTCCAGCTCTTGAAACGTAGACACTTCCTTATACCACCACTGTGGGTCAGTGTGACTTCTGTGTCTCTTTCCCATTTCAGGCTCAGGAGGACAGCATTGCTGACCCTTGANCTGACCCTTGACCCCTAGGTAGGAATGGGCTCCTATAAAGGGGCTGCCCTCCAGGGTTCCCCAAGAGGCCTTCAAAGTCTGTGTCCAGCTCTGGGTCACAGCACGGCTAGGTGCAGGCAGGGGCCGCCAACGGCCGATAGTTCCTAGCTAGGGCCTCCATTTCCAAACTTGCCCAGCTGGCTCTGCTAAGCCAAGGGCCCGGCCAGGGGCTGCTGTCCCACGCAGGGGGTTGGGTTCTCAGTCAAAACGTCCAGCTGCATGTGGGGGCAGACACAGCCCCGAAAGCGTGCATCTCCAAGGGCTGTCTGCGGCCTGGCCCAGGGCCAGCCCCTCTCCTGCTGCTCCCTGTGGACCAGGGCCTTTGCACAAGCCTGAACTCCACTGGGAGCTCACCAACGCAGCAGGGACAGCGGGGCCCAGTGTTGGCTGAGGCCATCCACTGGCTTGTCCCACACACGCTGCTGTGGTCAAGGGGGCTCTGGCCTGCCCCTGAAGCCCTCCCC
>NW_023246568.1:0-2238 GCF_002007445.2 Ailuropoda melanoleuca | reverse complement strand
TTTCAGGAGCCCTTGGTATGACTGAGCAAAATGGTCCCATCAGCATTTGGTGTTCTCAGTGTTTTGGAGATTTTCCGTTCTAATAGAAGTGTAGTAGTATCTCATTGTTTTAATTTGCAAATCCCTAATGATATATGATGTAGAATGTATTTTTTTGTATTCTCTTTTAAACTGAAGTATACTTGACACATATTGTTATATCAGTTTCACGTGTACAACATGTGTTTGGACAAGTTTATATGTTATGCTATGCTTACCACAAGTATAGCTACCCTCAGCATCCCACACTGTTAACTAAACCATTGGCTATATTCCCTTTGCTGTACCTTTTATTATCATGACTTATTCCATAACTAAAGGTCTGTATCTCCCACTCTCCTTCATCCATTTTGCCCATCCCCCTACCCCTACCCTTTATCTGGCGAACATCAAAGGTTGTTCTCTGTATTTACAGGTCTGTTTGTACTTTTTGTTGTATTTGTGGAACATCTTTTCATATGCTTATGGTCATCCATATATTTGCTTTGGTCAGATGTCTATTCAGGGTTTTTGCCCATTTTTTAATCAGGTTCATTTTCTTATTGTTGGGTATTCAGAGGGTTTTTGTTTTTGTTTCTTGGTATACTTTGGATAACAGTCCTTTATCAGATAGGTCTTTTGCAAATATTTTCTCCCAGTCTGAGGCTTGTCTTCTCATTCTCTTGACAGTGTCTTTGCAGAGCAGAATATTTTAATTTTAATGAAGTTCCACTTATCAATTCTTCCTTTCATGAATTGATTTGAATCTCACAGAAACTTCATGATGCAGACTGTAGAAAATCTGATAATTTAGACAGATGAAATGACTTTACCATCCCTAATGTTATATTGGTAGAGTAATGAAGGCAGTGTAAGAATATGCACCTTTTAACTCCATATCTGATATATTTTCTACTCTTTCACTTAATGTAGATTAAATAAGGACCATTTGTCTGCTGTGATTTTTAAAGACCTGTGCAAACCACCATGCTTTAGAACAAAAGCAAAATAAATGTTCACATCTTTTGAGGCTGATGGAAATGTCTTATTGCATGCCTTGGCAACACTTTCTGAAGCTTCAAACATATTAGAAAGTCCCATCTCTTCCATTTCTAATGGTAAAACTACGCTGGCTTGCTCCCTAACTCCTGTGTTACTTAGCTCTTATTTATCATATTCAAATCTGCAATCTTGATGCTATTTTCATGATCGTAATTCATACTCAACAATCTGTTTCCATTCTCAACTCAGTGAGCTGGCAATCAATTTCTTAGTGCTCTCTGGGAAGAAAGCAAAATCTAAAAATGAAGCCATTAATATATTACAAATAAGTACTAAATCTGTTAGGTAGGGGCTGACAGGTCACATTAGAATGGGTGCCCTGCGGCACTGTGAGGCACGAGAAAGGACTTGTGATGCATGATACCATTATTGACCTTTGAGTTACACAATTTATCAGAAAGGAAAAAATAGTTTCTTTTGTGTGAATAAAAACTGCTAAGTGAGCCCTTTACCCTAGATTTCCGAGAGAAGCAAATTGGTCATTGCAAAAGTTCACTAATTAGGCTGTTTATTCCCTCAAATTCAAATGGGATTGTTACAACTTAACATGCATTTAGCGTTAGTTCTTAGCTTAATATTGTATCAGAAGCCAGGGTAAAAAATAGACTGTATTTTGAGAACTGTTGGAAGTGTTTGGCCTGCCCTTTAATTAAAGTTTACTATTCTCCCCCTTCTATTGATCTCCATTATACACATTCATACTACTATAAACATAGAATTACATTGTAATAAACATAATGGTGTTCTACTAATAGAGCACCTCCTCTAATTTATGCATGATAGTTAGGTCTAAATTTGATTTATCTTATTGAATCCTTAAAATATTTATAATAATCGTAACGTATAACTTATTATTCTCATTATGCTGATGTGAAAATTGAGGTTTTGGTGAGTGAGATGAGTTGCTCAGATTTGCACAGCTAGTAAGTGGCAGAATTGGAATTCAAATCTCAGGTGGATTAACTCCAACACCCTATGCTAAAGTATTACTCTGTATTGTAGTGCATTCAATATAAGTTGGTAGCACCTTAAATTAGTCCCTGACATCTAAATCTATATGTAATGTATTTTAAATCAATTAAGAATTCTTAAATCTAATCACTGACATTGTGCCTCCAGGTAATGCAACAGAGTTACATCTTTTTCTTGTTCATCTTT
>NW_023246567.1:0-2237 GCF_002007445.2 Ailuropoda melanoleuca | reverse complement strand
TTATTTACAATAGCCAAATTACAGAAGCAGCCCAAGTGCCCATCAATAGTTGAATGGATACAGAAGAAGTGGCATATACACAAAATGGAATAGTATTCAGCCATAAAAAGAATGAAATCTTGCCATTTGCAATGACATGGATGGAGCTAGAGAATATGACATTAAGTGAAGTAAGTCAGTCAGTGAAAGGCAAATACCACATAATTTCACTCATATGTGGACTTTAAGAAACAAAACAAATGACCAAAGGGAAAAAAAAGAAAGACAAACCAAGAAAGAGATGTTTAACTATAGAGAACAAACTGATGGCTGCTGGAGAGGAGGTTGGTGGGGGTAAGAGTGACCCTGGTGATGGGGACTGAGGAGTACACCTGCTGTGCAGAGCACAGGGTGATATATGGAAGTGTTGAGTCACTGTGTTGTACCCCTGAAATGAATTTAACACTGTTAAGTTAACTATCCTGGAATTAAAAAAAAAGAAAAGATGAAATAGCTTTTATAAAGAAAATAAGAATTAAAGAGTATTTTAAAAATTAATAAATATTATTTATGAATATCGATTATTGGTCAAAACTATACATGTAAATGTTGAGGACTGGACTGAGTCTGATCTGGGGTGAAGTCCTGGGCTCCTCCACTTACTGGTTCTTTAACATGAAGCAAGTCAGCCCTCATGTCATTTCACAAGATTGCTGTATGGGTCAAACGGAATGATGTAGGTGCAAATGCTATGTAAATGATACAGTGATGTACAGAGGGGAAGTGTTACTTCTCATTAAAGTTCAATACAGAAAAAAAAAATCAACACTTTGACAATACCCAATTGCTGACTAGGATGCAAAGCAGCCCAATTTCTTGTTCATTATTGCTTTCAGGTATTTGGGAACTCTTTGCAGTATTCTTGCAACTTCTCTGTAAATCCAAAACTCTTCTAAAATAAAAATTGATTCATGATTTTAAAGAAAAAGTTAATGTGATGGGGCAAAATTAACAAGTCGTATCAGCCACTAAAAAGGCCTTCATATCCATGCTAACTCTTGAGTAAGTTAGGAACCCATCATTATAACACACAGACTCTAGGCACAGCCCTGGCCTTTTGTGATGGGGAAATACTGAACTCTGAAGTGCTCTCCTCCCTTAGCGCTTGGTTCTTTGCTTAGCAGCCTCAGCATTTCCTGTGAGTGACTACAAAGCTCTCCTCTATATCACCCATGTTTATAGATCATGAAGAATAGAAAGACATGATTCTATGCCACAACAGCTTAACCTCTTCCAGGCCATTCCTGTATTTCATGAGGCCAGAGGGCTCCCTATCTGCCAAGAGGCTGTAGGCATTAAATGCCACATACCAATCACCGTTTTTCCCTTTGTCCACTGTCTCACATAAGCTTTCTAAATTACTGCAGAAGAAGTCAAGAAAAACTGAATGATTTCCAATTTTTGTCCATGTTTCCTCAGGAGGAAATGTTCTGTGGTGTAAATGTTTAGGCTGGCACCAAATTCTGTAAATCCACGTACTTTAATAAAATGGCACTTGCATAGAGTGTGAAAGGACTGTCACATGTAAAAATTTGTTGAACTGCAAAATTCTACAAAGAGTTTTGTTAAAAATAGTCTAAAGGAAGAATCTCTTCTGATCCTGCCTGTCATAAAAATTTACAAAACTGCTCTTATTTAGAAACATAAAATTGGCTATGAAAAACTGCAGAAAGGATATTGTTTTTACTCTTATGTTAATTTCAGTCGATCGTAGCTCTCTTTATGTGAAAAGTTCCCAAATGAACTTTTTTTTACATACTAACCTTTATTAAAAAAATTTTTTTATTATGTTCAGTTAGCCACTGTATAGTACATCATTAGTTTTTGATGAAGTGTTCAATGATGCATGAGTTGCATATAATACCCAGTGCTCATCATAACACGTGCCCTCATTAATACCCATCACCGGGTTACCCCATCCCCTGAGCCCCTCCCTTCTGTAACCATCACTTTGTTTCCCAGAGTCCAGAGTCTCTCATGGTTTGTCTCCCTCTCTGATTTCTTCCACTTCAGTTTTCCCTTTCTTCCCCTAATGTCCTCCATGCTATTCTTTTATGTTCCACATATGAGTGAAACTATATGATAATTATCTTTTTCTGCTTGACTTATTTCACTTCACATAATCCCCTCCAGTTCCATCCATGTCAATGCAAATGGTGGATATTCATCCCTTCTGATGGCTGAGTAATATTCCATTG
>NW_023246566.1:0-2237 GCF_002007445.2 Ailuropoda melanoleuca | reverse complement strand
AAAGAAAGAAAGAAAGAAAGAAAAGAAAGAAAGAAAAGATAAAGAAACCAATGAAACTATAAGCTGGTTCTTTGATGAAAGCAACAAAGTTGGCAAACTTTTAGCTAACCTGACCAAGGGAAAAAAGGAGAGAAGACCTAAATAATTAAAATTAGAAATGAAAGGGAGGCCATCACTACCCACCTTACAGAAATAAGAATTATAAAGTAATACTGTGAACAACTATTCACCAAAAATTAGATAAATGGAATGACAAATTCCTAGAAAGATACAAGTTACTAAAAAGTACTCAAGAAGAAATAGAAAACCTGAATAGTCCTGTAACAAGAAAAGATATTAAAATACTGATTTTAAAACTTTTCACAAAGAAAAGCCGAAGGCCAGCTGGATCTACTGGTGAATTTTACAAAACATTCAAAGAATGAATACCTATCCTTTCCAAAATCTTTCAAAAAACAGAAGAGGAAAAACACTTCTCAACTCATTCTAAGCTCATACAGTAAAGCTAGTATTACCTTGATATCAAAACCAAAGACACTGTAAGAAACCTACAACCAATGTTCATTACTTTCATGTTTTTATATGAATATAGACACATACCTAATATTCACATCATATATGGATATAGATATAAAAGTCCTCAACAAAGTTCTAGCAAACCGGATCCAGCGGTTGGTTTCCAGTGAGGATCCCAGGACAATTCAATGGGAGAAGGGAGAGATGTTGCAATATACAGTGCTGGGACAACTAGATATCCACATGCAAAAGGTAAAATTGGACTTCATCCTCATACCATATACAAAAATTAACTCGACATGGATCATAATCCTAAATGCTAATTATAAAACTCTTAGAAGAAAGCATAGGTATAAATCTTTGTGACTTGGGTTAGGCAATAGCTTCTCAGATATGACACCAAAAGTACAAGTGACAAAATACAGATAAATTGGACTATACCAAAGTTCATAACTTTTGTGGTGTAAGCAATACCCTCAGGAAAGTGAAAAGACAAGCCATGAAATGGGAGGAAATATTTGCAAAACATGTATCTGATAAGAGACTTATATCCAGAATAGATGAAGAACTATTGCAGTTCAATAAGAAAAAAACAAACCAATTAGAAACTAGGCAAAAGATTTGAATAAGTAATTCTCCAAATAAGATGTCTAAATGGCCAAATAAACTCACGACAAGACGCTCGACATCATTTTTCATAAAGGAAATACAATTTAAAACCACAATGAGATACTGCTTCACACCCTATGTGGTAGCTCTAATCAAAGAGAGGGGAGCCTGGTGGGCTCTGTAGGGAGAGCATACGACTCTTCATCTCAGGGCTGTTAGTTCGAGTCCCACGTTGGGTGCAGAGATTACTTAAAAAATAAAATATTTTTAAGGAGAGAGAGAGAGAAGGACACCTGGATGGCTCAGTGGGTTAAGTGTCTGCCTTCGGCTCAGGTCATGATCCTGAGGTCTTGGGATCAAGTCCTAAGTCGAGCTTCTTGCTTAGCGGGGAGTCTGCTTGTCCCTCTCCCTCTGCCTGCCACTACACCAATCTAAGTGATGAAGATGTGGAAATACTGGAACCCTCCTCATGGCTGGTAAGAATTTAAGATGGTACAGCTGCTTTAGAGGAACAATTTAGCCATTACTCCAAGTTGAACAGAATTCCTATACGACCCAGCAGTTACACTCCTAGGGATATACCCAAGAGAAATGAAAACAGTATGTCCACCTAAAAAGTTACACAGGAATATTTCTAGCAGCATTATTCATAGTAGCCAAAAAGTAGAAACAATTCAAATGCCCATCAATTGATGAGTGGATAAATAATATGTATATATCCATGCAGTGAAATATTTAGCAATAAAAAGAAAAGAAATACTGATACATGCTGCATGTACCAAGGGATGACCCTTGAAAACATTTTGCTAAGTGAAAGTCAGTCTCAAAACATCACGTTCTATGATTCCATTTATATGAATTATACCCAGTGGGCATATTTATAGAGACATAGAGTAGAGGTGCTTGGGGCTGGAAGTGAGGGACAGGGGGAAGAAATGGGCATTGACTACTAATGTTTCTTTATGGGGGCATGAACAGTTTCTAAAATTACACTATGGTGATAGTTTTATAACCCTGTAAATGTGCTCAAATACATTCAATTGTACACTTTAAATAGGTGAATTGTACGTCATGTGAATTCTATTTCAAAAAAGCTATTTAAAAAGGGGGGG
>NW_023246565.1:0-2245 GCF_002007445.2 Ailuropoda melanoleuca | reverse complement strand
CCCCGGCCCGGCCGGCCCGCCCCCACTGCGGTGCCGCAGCCTGCGCCGCGCGCCCGGCTCGGAGGGGGCGGAGAAGCACCGGGCATGCGCTGTGCGGCGGCCTCTGGCCTCTTAAACCACTGCGGAGAAACGATGAGGGGGCGGGGCAGAGAGAGACCGCGCTGACCCCAACCCACCCTAAGGTGCAGGGCACTGTCTGCGGCAGACTCGGGCCCACCTCTCCGCTCTGCACTTCAGGTTAAAGTTGAGCCTTCCCAAGCCCAGACCCCGCCTCCCAGCCCTGTGGAGGAAGGGGAGTGGCTGAGGGGCTGTGTTGGCCCCCAGCGCACTCCAAGGTCTAGGGTCCTGTCTGCAGTCGGAGCCTGGGCCCCCAATTTTCCCTGCATCCCTGATTAAAATTCAAGCTACGCAAGCCCTCCTTCCTCCTCTACCCAACTGATTAAAGCCGCTCTTTGCCTTAACACCCGTCTCCTTCTCCCTGCAAGGCACTCTTTCCTTCTCTCTGCATAATTGATGAAGCCCACTGTCATCTCCAGGGGCCAGCTCTGTCCTCTTCATTCTCTAAGATCTTGACTGCACCCCCTCTGCTCCTCAAGGTTTTCTTCAAAATCCACGCCGTTGCGTGCAGGACTCTGGTCCTCCCCACCTTGAAATACCCATGTGTGCCCCCCCTTCTCTGCACTTTTGGCTAAAGCTTCCTCACCTCTATGGCCCTAGCTCTGCCATCTCCCCTGACGCTTCAGCCCCTGACCCTCCCTTCCTCTCCAGAGCCTGAAACCCCAACCCTCCTTGCTTCTATCCTTTTCAATTTTTGCAGACTTGACCCTTCACTTCTTTTCCTATTTATGGCCCTAACACCCCTCTCTGGTTCTAGTCCTTTGCTGTGCTCTCTGGGTGAGGGTGACACACAGCTTTCTCTCTTCTCTGGGGCTGGATATTGGGACCAGGGTCCTTAAACCCTGGCTCCTCTCTGAAGGCCTTGACCTTACCCCCAGCTAACTGATGCCCGCTTACCCTAATAGGAGCTCAGATTTTCTTACTGACTTCCAGACACTAGGCTAAGCCCAGTTTCTGGAGACAGGACTTTTGTATACTCATCTAATATAATCCTCATAATAATCTGGTAAAAAACCTGAGGTGTGGAAAGCTTAATCCCCTTGCCCAAATTAGGCAAGGGGAAAAGCTGGATTCAAATCTAGGCTTTCTCAACCATCTTGGGGATTCTGCCTCCCCACCCACCTTCTCCCTTTCCCCGTCCCTTGGCTCCAAGCCGAGCTCCAAAGCCTCTGATACACAGAGGGTGGGTGATCTTGGTCTCCCCCCACCCCATCCCATCCCTCCTCCCAGAATCCTTGGACCCTGCTGGGGAGTCCTGCGATGGGACACAGGGTGTGGGGAAGTGGTCTGGGAGACAGAGTAAAGGACCAGAAATTGCGGTTTCCATGAAAACAGTTGCCCATCTGCTGCCACTGCCGGAGCCAGCTCCTATCCCAGGCTGGGGACAGCTGCCGCTGATCCTTTCCCTCCCCTTTCTCAAGCGTCAGCGGGGACAGCAGGAAGCAGGCTGTGATGGAGGCATGGGGTTGGGGCTCCTGCATCTCCCTGGAGTTTGGGGCTGGGCAAAGGGGCCGCTGGGAGGGTCTCGTCGCTATGGCTGGTTGACCAGATGCCTGGGTCACCTTTCGCCCTCTCTCTCCTGCCCTGCCTCACAGTATGTGGCGTTCGCCTCCCTTTTCTTCATCCTCATCTCCATAACCACCTTCTGCCTGGAGACGCACGAAGGCTTCATCCACATCAGCAACAAGACGGTGACACAGGCCTCCCCGATCCCGGGGGCACCGCCGGAGAACATCACCAATGTGGAGGTGGAGACGGAGCCCTTCCTGACGTACGTGGAGGGTGTGTGCGTGGTCTGGTTCACCTTCGAGTTCCTCATGCGCATCACCTTCTGCCCGGACAAGGTGGAATTTCTCAAGAGCAGCCTCAACATCATCGACTGCGTGGCCATCTTGCCCTTCTATCTCGAGGTGGGCCTCTCGGGCCTCAGCTCCAAGGCTGCTAAAGACGTGCTGGGCTTCCTGCGGGTCGTCCGCTTCGTCCGAATCCTGCGCATCTTCAAGCTCACGCGCCACTTCGTGGGGCTGCGCGTGCTAGGCCACACGCTCNACACGCTCCGCGCCAGCACCAACGAGTTCCTGCTGCTCATCATCTTCCTGGCGCTGGGCGTGCTCATCTTCGCCACCAT
>NW_023246564.1:0-2234 GCF_002007445.2 Ailuropoda melanoleuca | reverse complement strand
GAGGGAACACAAGCAGGGGGAGTGGGAGAGGAAGAAGCAGTCTCATAGCGGAGGAGCCTGATATGGGGCTCCATCCCGGAACGCCGGGATCACGCCCTGAGCCAAAGGCAGACGCTTAACCGCCGTGCCACGGTGCCCCTAGATTTATTTATTTATTTAAAAGATTTTATTTATTTGAGAAAGAGAGAGCGGGGGAGAGCGCGAGTAGGGTGAGAGGCAGAGGGAGAAGCAGAATCCCTGCTGAGCAGGGAGCCTGATGTGGGACTGCAGGATCCATGACCTGAGCTGAAGGCAGATGCCTAACCGACTGAACCACCCAGGTGCCCTTTGATTGATTTATTTGAGAGAGAGAACAAGCGTGCACGTGAGCACAGCTGTGTGGAGGGAGGGGCAGAGGGAGAGAATCTTCAAACACACTCCCTACCCCCAGGCTCCATGCAGGGTGTCAGGGGGCTCTGTGATCTCACAACGCATGAATGAGATCAGGACCTGAACCAAAAACAAGAGCTGGATGCTCAATGGACTGAGTTCCCGGGCACCCCTCCAATCAGTGTTTAGAACAGCAGAGTGGAGGTGGAGAAATTTCAGCTCTAATGGTTGATGGGCAACCCTGATGATTATCTGTTATTATTTTTATCAGAGATACTACATTTAAAAGCTTAACAAATTTGGAAAATAAAGATTTTTTCCTAGTTCTTCTGGGCTATTTTTCTCTTCTCTGGGTAAGGGAGGAGTTCATGAGTTGTGTTGGAAAGTTCCTGGTACACCTGTATTTTATTGCATGTCTGTACACACAATTAATTCTTCAAGGCTTATCTCTCTCTCTTTTTTTTTTTTATTTTTAGCATATGTGCTGCCAAAGTGAGCAGTCAAAGCTTATCTCTGAAGTTAATCTCTGTTAATTAGCTTTCTACTTTAAATTATCTTCAAAGTAACTATTTTAGGTGACAGTGATATCTTTCTGGTGGAATTAATTTTTATTAATATTTTAATGTGGAAACCAGTAAGATCTAATTCGCATGAATCATTTGTCCATTGAGAATAATTTTCTGTTAGAGATTATTGGTTCCTTAGGGGTCTTGAGACTGCATTAGCTTTATTGTTTAGTTAAAAATATGATTGTCTTTGAAGAGAATGTGCCTTAGAGAAGAGTGTGCTGTATGTGTCGTGTGACCCTTTTAGCCTCTGAGCAGTGATTTTGGGAGAGGAAAATGAGGGAGGTTTTTAATGGTGACTCAGATAAAAGAAGTATAAAATGTCTCGGGTATCTTTAGCTTTTTAACTAAAGTACTTTTTTTATTTTTTTAGGCTTTGAACTAACAATTGATCACCCACATACACATGTGGTAAAGTGCACTCAGCTGGTTCGAGGTAAGGCATCCCTACTTGAAATGACTGTCTTAAATTGTTTTACCATTTAATGGCTATGATTTATGGTGGACATATATATAACAAGCTGCTTTGTCTAGAAGTTAAATTGAAAGGATTACCTGGCTTAAATCAAAATGAGTGTTTCTAACTTGGGATTTTTCTGCTGGGTTCTTAAAGTTTTTAGGTGATCTCCAGTTAAAGTGAACTAGCCTCTTGAGGGTGTTTGTCAGAGCCTGGAGCAGATTTCATAAAGTCAGATGACAAATATCTAATAGCAGTTTAAGGATATCTTGGGCGAGGTGATCTCAATGTGATTCTTAGATTGATTGTCCTAGACAGCCTTTCTTTTAATTTAACCTTAGTGGCTGTAATTGCATGAAACCTTGTTCTTCTTATTTAGTGTAAATAGTAATGTGAATATATAGACACTTGTGCATTGAAGTGCCTTATAATTTTGTAGATGAAACCGATAGTTAGCCTTATTTTATATTTTGCTTATGTGTGCTTCATCTGTAAATTCCCAAAGTTTTCCCAAGTTTTTTGTATTTAGAAAGCATTAGGTTTACACTGAGCAAGGATAAGGTTAAACAAAGGTGGATATATCCTGAAATTGAAAAGACTAAGTTTTAAGAAAAATTAAGATTTACTTTATTACCCAGAGCAGTTTTTTGGGGAAGGGGGGATGTGTTTTGGTTTTTTCCCCTCTCCATTGTAGTATATGAGGTAATTTATGTTTTTGATGATTTGAGGTCTGAATCACAGGCTATTCCATTAAAAAAAATTTTTTTTTTTTAAGATTTTATTTATTTATTCGACAGAGATAGAGACAGCCTCAGTGAGAGAGGGAACACAAGCAGGGGGAG